>NC_052358.1:27805327-27871001 GCF_009727055.1 Benincasa hispida
TTTCCATCTCTATATAAACCATCTTCCTCTCCAAATTTTAAAACTAACAAATTTTACATTTCATAATCATCCAAAACTCAAAAGTTCCATTGTTGCTCTCCCTAAGTTCCTATTTTTTTTTTCCTTTTCATCTTATTCTTGAGAGAGTGTTATTGTATTGTGAAGATAAACTTGTTCAGTGCTTAAACTTGTAAATCCACTCTAGTGAGAGTTGTATTGTGTTCTTCAAAAATTCCAACATTTGTAACGATTTGATCCTAAACCGTTAAAAGGATTGAGTTTGCTCTTGAACCCGTAAAAGAAGCAGTGGTGTAACGGTTGGGTTCTAATCCGTGGAAAGAGTCGGAAAGAATTTATTCAAATTTCCAAAAGGAGCTTGGGGAGTAGAGTAAGTCGAGTTTGACAGAACCACTATAAAAATTACGGTGTCTTCTTCTCTAACTCTTTCCTTTTTATTTTTGCAATTAATTTAAGCAATTTATTGTATGTTTTAGTTTGTTCTTATTTATTTGCTAAAATTTGATAGAATTAAATTATCACATTTTTTGTCATCTTATTTGTTGCATAAATTCAATTTTTCTTATTATTTATAAAAAGTGTATTAATTAGTTTAATTGGGTTAATTTAGAAAAAAAGTTTAGTTAAACCCTATTCACCCTCCTCTAGGGTTGCCATATCGATCCAGCACAATCAAACCCATGTAGAAATCTGGTGGGTTCATAACCTTCCCATTACGTCAAGGCAGTCTTAACTTTTGAGTTAGTTGACTAGATGTACTGACCTCAACAACTCTTGTTGATCTGTCGGCCTGTTCAACAACTCTTGTTGAACCCTCAGTAGTCTCAGTCTCACTAGAAATCTCACGCAAAATGAGTTTACTTCGTGGCTTATGATCCCGGATGTGGTCTTCTTTTAAGAAGATAGCATTTGTTGAAACGGACACTTTGTTCTCACTCGGATCATAGAAGTATCCACCTCCCATTTCCTTAGGGTAGCCTACAAAGATGCAAACTCTCGAACGCGGTTCCAACTTCTTCGGGTTAGTCACAAGCACATGTGCCAGACACCCCTCCCCTTCAAACTCTGAAGTGACGTAAACTACCTTTACGACCTCTCCACAACTCAAAAGGTGTTTTATAAACACTTTTTTAGGGAGCGTTGTTCAGGATGTAGTATACAACCTCCACTACAAAACCCCAAAACGAGTCTGGAAGATGAGTATAACTCATCATAGACCGAACCATGTCTAACAAGGTTTTGTTTCTCCTTTCTGATACACCATTCTACTGAGGTGTACCTGGGGCCGAGAGTTGGGACGCAATCCAATGTTCTATCATATAGTTTTGGAATTGGAGCTCCATATACTCTCCACCACGATCAAATCGTAGTGTTTTTATCTTTTTACCTAACAAGTTTTCAACTTCAGCCTTATACTCCTCGAACTTGTCAAGAGCTTCAGACTTACATTGCATTAGGTAAAGATCCAGTACCTTAAATAATCATTTATGAAAGAGATGATACCCATCTCGAGCCCTAACACTCATCGAACCACAGAGGTCAGAATGTACAAGCTCCAAGACTTCCTTGGCTTTGTAACTTTTTCCAATAAAATTTCGTTTGGTCATCTTGACTTCAAGGCATGATTCACATACCGGCAATGAGTTTTCTTCTAAACTCTTTAGAAGTCCACTTTTTACCAACTTCTCAATCCTATTGAGGTTGATGTGACCTAACTTTAGATGCCAAAGATGAGCGTTTTCCTTGGGATAAACCTTTGGTCTTTTAGTTGTTGTTGTCGTACTGAACATTTCAATGTTAAACATGGCTTTTATGACTAACGACCTTAGTACATACAAGTTACTTTCCATTGAACCAAAACCAATCTCCATTCCATTCTTGAAAATAAACACTTTATTCTTAGAAAAGGAGATGGTATACCCTTGTTCAATGAGACAAGAAACCGAGATTAAATTCCTCTTAATATGAGGAACTACGAAAACATTATCTAGTAATAGATAACATTTCTTGTCAACAAATAACTTTAGCTTGCTTATAGCAACAGCTGAAACAACCTCACCAGTACCGACTCTAAGAGTCATCTTTCCCTGTGCCAACGTTTTCCAGGAACTGAATCCTTGGTAAGAGGAACTGACATGGTTGGTAGTACCCGAATCTAGGATCCAGGCAGAATCATCATTCTCTACCAAACACGTCTCCAAGACCAATAAATCACATTTACTGTCTTTCCTCCTCTTTTGGAGAGTAGTGAAATCAGTATCAGAACAACTGACAATACTGGTTTTGTCATCCATCCCTTTGTGCTCGAAAAGTAAGAACTGACGTGCAAACAAATCTTGCAACGAGTCTATGATCTCGCATGCAATGACCATGTTCTCAACCCTTTTGGCCAAAATATTAGATATGCTAGCCAATATGTGAAGTCGGGCCAATGAATTAACCTTTATCCACACCTCATATACATTGTGAACACTTCGCGGTGCATCAAGGGTCGGGACTTGAGGACATTCCTCAACCATGACAAATTTGAGGTTGTTTACCACGAAATACGTTTTACACAACTCTTTCCACTGTATGTAATCGATCATATTAAAGGAACTAAACGAAAATACTAACGAGTTACTAAAAAACAAAAACACATTGACCTACGTTAGGTTTTAATCAAATACCCGTTGAAAAAACATATACAACATCCAATAAGGTTTAGCAAAACTAACATGAACTTCGTGTGACATCTAGTTTTGCAATGACGCTTCAAAGGTTTAGAACAAAAGCCACCGAAGGGAGGTCAATTATCCCTCCTTTGAATTAAGAAGTTCTCAACTATTCATTAATACCAAAACAACTCTTGCTCCTATAATGACTAGCCATCATTGATTTGATCAAGAGATCATTAACTTACTTAACAATCTCCCGTAAGTGTGACCCGCCATTTTAGGCCCTAGAGATCTGCCCCAAGCAGCCAATCCGAAGGAAAAAAATCCGATTGAGGCAAAACCTAAAGCGACCCTATCCATTTTTGGAGTTCACCTTGATTTTGACTAACTGCACAAAACCCATCCAAAGGGGAACTCTCCCTGGGCACTACAAGGGAGTACAGAATGATTTCACGGTGTGAACCAATGACAGAGACTATAGGATGTGTTGACCCACACCCTTCACCCACTTACTATAAGCACTTTCTTCGTCCACCTTGATATTGACTCATACAAACACCATCCGAAGGGGGATGCTCCCAGGCCACCATAAAGCCAAGCATGAATCTCACAGTGTGAAAATTCAGAGAGAAACGTGAGTGGAATTATTGACATACAGATACATCTGTTCCTCCCACTGAGTATTTTATAACCTAGGGTTTAGTTTACGTAGAAAAAACACGGCTAAGAATTTTAACTAAGTGAATTTTTAGGTTTGCTCAAGAGTAACGTTTACCTTGGATAGTTAAACAACTTTTGATCATCATCCATTAAACTCTTTAATGGAGTCTTTGACCAATTGTTGCATGCTTGTAGAAAATCTATCTAATTCACATTTCCAGGTAGGTTCCCAGGTAGGGGTGTTCCGTTTCTTTCAGCTTAAAAACCCTAGCCTAGACAGAACCCACCTTAGACAAAAGGTCCCTTATAGATAGATTTAAAACAATTTTAATCTTTTATGCCAATCAATTTAATCCTATTAAATCGATTTAAAAAGATTAATCTAGGTTACTAATCTCATTAGAAGCATTTGAACTTAGGTCTATCTCAATCCAATTTTAAAACCCTTTTAAAACATGAGTTCACCCTAAGTTCGCATGCAACTCTTTCTTATTTATTTTAGTTCTAATTTCCTTTATAACGCTTATAAACGGAAACAACCAAAACCACAACACAAAGTTAACATATATAAGGCATTCATAACGCTTATAAACAACCTAAGTGTCATGCTCAATGCATTGTTCATTCATTGCTACCTTTTTATATAACACTTATACAAACAAGCAACAAATCAAGCACAACATACTTCCATTCACCCTTATACTATAACACTTATAATATAAAGATGATGCATGATAATGCTCACTGCATGCCCAAATATAACTCTTATATGATGCATGCGCATGCTTTCAAATAATTTCTTCATGCTAGATTATAACATTTATAATACATGATGCATGAATAATTGCATAACCTAAGGTGGGTTTCAAACTATATGTCAAACACTTTTCCATATAAGCACCATACATCACATGTATAATAAACACATGTTGATGAACCGGGTAAAATTGCCTCAAATCCTCAAAAACTAAAAGCTAATTATTACAAAAAACAAGGAGTCTCCGGTTCAAATAGGCGAACCTGGTCTTGTACCGTCTGGGTGAAGCAACGTGTCTCCACTAATCATGCACCAAACACCCCGTGATCGTCTGCACGAAAGAATAAACGCTTTGCTCTATCGTTTACCTATGTTTTCAGAGCTAAACGATCGTTTAGTAGCGATCGTGTACCTTTTACTATGCGATGAAGCATGAGGTATGCGATCGTGCAGCACACACTGCATAACGCAAACTCTATATGATTATCTAAACGATCGCTAAGTGAGCGCCTTCGTATCGTATGTCGCGTGATCGTGTAGATAGTGACTATGCAATGAGGCATGCTAACTATACGATCGTCTAGTGCGCGCCTTCTTCTAAAGGATGAGCATAAATGCTCTCACTACGATTGTCTACCTCCAACGTCTACACGATTCGACAACCAACGCTACTCGATAAAGTAAACAATTGACCTCATCATTTAGCATTAGCTAAACGATCGTTTAGTAAATACTACACGATCAAATAGAAAAATCTACACGATCATTACCTGAGGCTACACAACACGACCAATTCTTGGTCTTCTTCTTCGCTGAGAACTGCATCTTCATGCTTCGGAACTTCATCATGAATGACTCGACTAACTCAAACACTTTGAATTAAAGAATCAATAGCATGTTAATTACGCCCAAAAACATAGAGGTTCTTACAAATTAACACTTTGTAATTTAAAGAAAGCTTTAAGAAGAGGCAATTAAACCCAAAAACATCCATTAACACCATCCACAAAAGCATTTAACAATTAAACACAAATGCAAAAAACCCACCATGACTGTAAAAGAAGTTAAAAAACATAATTGAAATTTGGAATATTAGAACAACCTGGCTCTGATACCAATTGAAGGAAATCAGACATGAGGATTTCCATGAGCAGCGGAAGATCATTCCAAATTTCATTCGTATATGAACAATACAATTACAGTCAAGAAACGGAAATAAACAGTCATGCATAAATTGAAATTACAACATGCTTTTCTAAAGATAAAAGGAAGAACAAGCAAACCTTTGAAGACTCATCTTCAAGATCTTTGATCACGAGCGCTCGAACAATCAGCAACACTGCAACACTTGAATGCTCGTACAACTCGACCGCTACACTGCACGATCACAGTGAACTCGAACAAAGCGATCTCGAAGATCACGAACACCACAAACCGCCTCCACAGAATTTCTACTGTGTCGAGTTGAGTATGACACCACCAAAAAGGTTACCTTGGTATTCTCGGTGTGAGAATCCAGAGTGTGGCTCTGTGTGGACTTAGTTAGATGCAGAGACCGGAGGAGAGCAATCGTGTAAACGATTGAGCAAGTGGGAGATGTTAAAGCCTATCGTATAGGACAATGCCCAATCATTTAACAAAAGCTATACGATTGTCTAGCAAAGGCTATGCGATCGGTTAGCTCATCGACTAGCTGAGAGTCTGTCGTATAGAAACTCTCCACGATCATCTAGTCTCTCCAAGCTACCATTTAGTAAATCTTATTTACTTGACAACCTATCCGTGAGTACTTTCCGAGAATGGAATTCTCAAATCAACATTCATTAAATTAGGAAAATATTTTTCCTTTTATCTCATGGTTACCATAAAACCACTAGTAACCTCCCACTCAATTGGTTATTAGAGAAAAGAGATAATTATCAAATAATTAATATTATTATAAATATAAATGATAACCAACTTACCATACTATATTTATAACCTATACTTTTAATATTTCATCTCATGAAACATATAAACCATAGCTCTTTTTCTATTCTATGGCACTTAATGTAAATGCCATTTACATTAACCTTCCACTAGATGTGTTTCATACACCATCCGTTAACTGCCAAGCACTCCACTAAAGACCGACAGCTGAACTCTCCTCACCACAGATATATTATGTGTCTATCTTAACCAATCAATAGTGCAATAACCCTTCACAGATTTCTCGTAAGTATAGCTCGACCAATAAGCATTATGCCCCTATAGTTACATCTAACTTCTTAAGTACCACTGATTCCTCTAATGAACATAAGTCATATTCCTACTATGACTGAGTCCTATCTTCCAAAGAGAAGTTGTGGCCACTATGTTCAAGCCCCGAATCAGCCCTTAAGGGAGCAATCTATCTACTTACCCCTGCTTCAGGGAAGAAGTGAATTCCATCTTGTGTAACTGAGTTCCCAGCTCTTAAATCAAATAAGTACCCAAAAAGGTAGGCATGTTGAGTTGGCAATCTGGCCACTCTCAACCATACTAATCAAAGGACCGCCCTCAATGGCAGGAGTCCCAAAACACTCAGGATTGAGGTCATGTCACCTATGGTCATTTAGATGAGATATAAGTCTCTGGTATCAATGGCGTTACATACAGAGACAAATCATCTCATGGTCCGGTCTTATACAAACTCTTTGTATAGGATACCCCCGCTTGCATGTCTCCACATGAATGGTTAGGATCTATTATCTGTAGTGGTTTACAACACTTGTACACCTCTACAAAGTGGGTCGTATCTGTAGTGTCACCAGGATCAGGTATCCCACCTTAATCCTTATACTATAGACCTATTTAGGTTATCACTTAAGACATGATCCACTTGTATATATCCTATACATACTTAAGTTTGCATACAATAACCATGGAACTTTGTTTATTGAATATGTGTAAATGTGAGAATGAAATAACACTTATTTTATTCATAAACAATGTGTATAATTACAAACAACGAGACTCTGGGAGAATTAGGATACCAATCCCAACACACTATTCCTTAGACAATTTAACTTTATGTCTGAAAGGTAATAGACCCCTCTTGGAGTTCTTCATCGAATACTTGACAAGCATCTTGTCAATATATGACGCTTGAGACAGTGCTAGCATTTTGTTCTTTCGATCTCGAAAGATTTGAATACCAAGGACAACCTAAGCCTCTCTCAAATCTTTAATTTGGAATTGGGTTGCTAGCCAGTTCTTAACTGTAGTCAATAAGCTTACATCATTCCTAATGACAGGATATCATCTACATATAACACTAGAGAAACTATTAAACTGTTGATGATCTTCTTGTTGACATAAGGCTCATTAATGTTCTGATCAAAGCCATAAGATTTGATTTCAGTATCAAACCTTATATTCCAAGATCGAGATGCCTATTTCAATTCATAAATGGATCGATTAAGCTTGCAAACCTTTTGCTCTTGACCTTGGATGATCAATCCCTCAGGCTGCACCATATAAATGTCTCATCGAGATTGCCATTTAGAAAAGTAGTCTTGACATCCATTTGACATATCTCATAGTCATAATATGAGGAAATGGATAGGAGGATTCAGATAGACTTCAGCATGGCAACAGGCGAGAAAGTCTCCTCATAGTCGACTCCCTCTACCTGGGTATAACCCTTTGCCACCAGTCTAGTCTTGAAGGTTTGCATCTTCCCATCAGCACCCCGTTTCCTCTTGTAGATCCATTAAAGTACATGTTTATGTTACAAAGATAACCTTGGATGTTAGTTTATTGGTTTATGGTTAATGTGAATAAAAATATCATATATGATTAATCACATATGAGTTTGTTCATACAATGTTTACTATGGGACCCTACGAGATTTAGGGCATCAACCCCAATAACTACTACATAGTACAAGTGGCAAGACCAGGTCGATCTATAGGGAAGTATGGATATAGTTTTGTATTATTTAGATTTTTAGTTAAATCGGTAATGGGGGGAGGGGATTGAAATGGTTTCAGTGTCGATGCAAGGAAAATAAAGTGCAGGAATGTAAAATGCGGAAAAGTAAAGTGTGAAAAAGTAAAAATGGGTCAAGCTTAGGAATAGAATCCACTCAATTGTTTGATATGATCATTAGATTTCCATCAATAAATTCTCATAAATTAGTGTGCTTAGCCTACTTGCCTAGAATGTCGGGACAAGCGCCCAATGTATTAATTAATTTCTTAATTAAACTAGATGCTTGATATATTGGGTTCGTAGCGTCCATAAAAATTAAACATCTGTATTAAGCCTCCTAAGTCAATTAAAAACCCAATTAGCTCTATGTTACTAATTGATTGTGTTCTTGATGTATCCTAATCATGCAATATTGCAGAAAGGTTATTCTAAACAAACTAAAATTCACAAACAAGCATGCTTCAGACTTGCTACTTGTAATCAACACATTGGTACAAACATATTATGCATTAACTTCTTAGCCATACATAAAAATTAAGACACACCCAATGTCTTGGATTCTACAAAGACAATCCTGAAATCATCCAAATGTGCAAAATACCATTCAATATTCATCAATGCATAATTAAAACCCACCATAACTCTTATTAGAGTTCAAAAAAGAAAATCGGGACTCAACCACGCTCTGATACTAATTGAAAGAGTATGTGTATACCCACAGCGGAAGGATCATATCCCAATTTTAATTTTATAGAACATCTAAACATACAGAGGACGAAAACATAGGTATAACATTCTAATTAAGCATGAATTTTACATTATATCGAGAGGAAATAAGGGATGAAAGAAACTTACCCTAGAAGACCAAAACTCTTCATATAAATCCTCTCCGATCACGAACAATTCGTACAATCTCCTTATCCCTCGAACTCACATTCACAACAACCAAATGACACCACCACAATGATTTTCCCGTTATTCTCAAAGTAGAAAATCACTGAGAGTTTTGTGGGCTTCAACAGTAATTTTGGAAGGGATGGCAATTTTTCCTTTTTTTTTCTTTTTCTTTTTTTTTTTTTTTTTTTTTTTTTTTTGGTTTTTGAAAGCTATTGTTCATAAAGAATAAAAATTGAGAGTTTCTCTTCTATGAGTATAGGAAGAAGAAGAGGACTACATCCCTCCTCTGCCTTAATCTACATTCAACAAGAGAAAAGGGGGAGTGGTAGTTATCTAATAACTCTTCTTCCAAAACGTAATTTATTAATTAAAAATAATTTTAATTCTAGATTATTATTTATATATAATAAATATATATATATATTAATACAATTGTTATATCTAATATAACACATAACCTATAGTTTTATCATATATAATCTAACCTATAGTTTATTATTCTCTCATTAAATCTATAGTATTTAATATGAATCATATTCACATTAATTTTAACCTATAGCTTATAATATGAATCTCATTAATATTTGAACAATTCAAATATTTTTTTTCTCTCAAATAAAACTTTATATTATAATGCATCACATACATCATGTTAATTATATCTCATATAATTAATTTTATATTATAATGTATCATATACATTTGCTTAATTATATCTTATATAATTAATTCCATTTATTAATTTGAACAATTCAAATTAATTCACTCATTAATCCTAACTGAGCTAACGAGAGGACTTTATGAACCTATAGATTGAAGCTCCAATGGTACTTGATTAATTTTTTAAACTCTTTAATTAAATTAATCACCTTCCATTAACTACCGATCACTCCACTAAAAATCGACAACTGCACTTTTTGCACTACAGATATATTTATGTATCTATTAGATATAAATATCAACAGTGCGTTGACCCTTCACAAATTGCTCGCAAGTACAACTGGGCCAAAATGGACCACTAATCCCTCTAATGAACAATTAGTTATAGTCCAACTATAGTCAAACCCTTCTTAGGCCAGGAGAGGATGTGGTGCCACATTGTTTAAGCCTTGGAATCAGCCCTTAAGGGAGCAGTTTCTCTACTTACCCTAACAAAAGGGAAAGAGTGAATTATTTCTTATATAGTTGTGATCCTAGCTCCTCAATCAGACCAATCCCCAAAATGGTAGGCATATTGAGTCGACGAATCTGGCCACTCTCACCCATACAAATCAAAGGACCATAGGCAGGAGTTCACAACTCACTCAGGATTCAGGTCAAGTCACCTATGATCATCTTGATGAATTGTAAGTCTCTTCTAGTAATGGTGTTATATAGAGAGTCTATTCCTTTCATGGTTCGATCTTATACAAACTCTTTGTATAGAATACCCCTACTCACATGTCTCCATATGAATGATCAGGATCAGATCATCCGTAGCACTTTACAACAATTGTAACAACTACAAGGCGAGTCATATTGATAGTGTCACCAGGATAAGATACCCAACCTTATCCATCTACTACAGACTGTTTAGGTTATCACTTAAACATGATCCACTTGTATGTCTCCATATACATGTTTAAGTTACAACTTATAAACTTAGATCTTAGTTTATTGGTTTTTGTGGGTAAATATAACTAAATGTTGAATAAAATACCTCTAATTATTTGTACAAATACAATTACAAACTTAAAGACCACAAGGGCATTAACCTCAACAATCTCCCACTTGTCCTAAAGCTAGTGGGGTGTACATCATAAAAGTCAAACTAGTACAACAGTACACAAAAACAAGAAACTAGGGCATACAATATGCGCCTAGTAAAATCTCCCACTTGCCCTAGACTAGATGAGGTTTGTCTCGTAGATCTAGACTCTCCAGGTGACCTTCAAATACCTTACCTGTGAGGGCCCTTCTAAACAGATCAACAACATTGTGCTCTGAAGTGGTCTTTGTGACGATCATGTCCCATCGATGCACAATCTCTTGAATTAGGTGATACTTGCACTGAATATGCTTTCCACGTTTGTGGCTCATGGGCTCCCTAGAATTAGCCACAACACCGCTATTATCACAGTAAAGGGAGATGGGATTTGATATGTTTGGAAAAACTTCCAGATCAGTCAAGAATTTTCTGAGCCATATAGCCTCATTGGCAGCTTCACAAGCTGCTACATATTCTACCCCATGGTGGAGGCAGCAATGCACCCTTTCTTGGTGTTTCTCCAGACTACAGCTCCTCCATTAAGTGTGAACACTAATCCTGAAGTGGATTTCCTAGGATCCCTATCAGTTTGAAAATTAGAGTTAGTGTATCCTGTAAGGATCAAATCCTTAGACCCATGCTTAAGCATGTAGTCCCTTGTTCTCTTAACATACTTGAGGATGGTTTTAATTGTTGTCCAATGATCTAATCTTGGATTAGATTGTTATCTACTGACTATCCCTACTACATAGCAAATGTTAGGTAGTACATAATATTGCATACATCAGGCTACCAACAACTGATGCATAGGGGATCCGTCTCATCTCTTCAACTTCTTGAGGTGTCATAGGACATTGTTCCTTAGATAAGGCAACTCCATGCTTGAAAGGTAGCAAACCTCTCTTGGAGTTTTGCATCAAATAAGACAAGCATTTTTTCAATGTACGATGCCTAAGACAAGATCTGTTCTTACGGTTTTTAAAGAATTGAATGCCCAGAAAAAATTGTGCCTTCCCCAAATCTTTCATTTGGAATTGGGCTACCAACCACTATTTTATATCAGTCAGTAGACCTACATCATTTTCAATGAGTAGGATATCGTCTACAAATAAAACTAAGAAAGCTACTTAACTGTTGATGATTTTCTTGTAAACACAAGGCTCATCAACATTTTAATCAAAGCCATAAGATTTGATCGTAATATCAAACCTTATATTCCAAGATCGAGAAGCTTGTTTCAGTCCATAAATAGACCCAAACCTTTTGCTCTTGACCTTAGGTTATAAATCCCTCTGGTTATTGCATATAGATGGTCTCCTCAAAATTGCCATTTAGAAAGGCAGTTTGACGTCCATTTGCTAAATTTCATAGTCATAATATGCAGCAATGGACAGGAGTATTCAGATAGACTTTAAAATGGCAACAGGTGAGAAAGTCTCCTCATAGTCAACTTTCTCAACCTGGGTATAACCCTTTGCCACCAGCCTAGCCTTAAAGGTTTACACCTTACCATCTACACCCCTTTTCCTCTTGTAGATTCATTTACCACCTATAGGTTTTACCCTATGAGGTTGATCTACAAGATCCTCGATTGAATTAAAGTAACACTCCATTTCAAGATACATAGCTTTGATCCATTCATCTTTATCTACATCCTCCATTGCCTGTTTATAGTACAATGAATCCTCAACATCACCATCAGATATCATGGTTAAGGTTTTTGTTAAACCCATATAACAAATAGGCGAGTTCACAACCCTCCTACTATGTCGAGGTTCCTTCAATGGTTAAGGCGGATGGGATCTACTAGAAGAACTGACATCAACAACTCTTGTTGATGTACTAGGCTATTCAACAACTCTTATTGACGGTTTAGTAGTTTCGTCGAAAAACTCATTCAATACTATCTTACTGTGAGATTTGTGTTTCCGGATGTAGTCCTCTTCTAAAAATGTAGCATTTTTCGACACAAACGCTTCATTATCTTTAAGATCATAGAAGTAACCACTAATAGTTCCTTTAGGGTAGCCTACAAATAGGCATAGCTTGTAAAAAGGTTCCAATTTCTTAAGATTTGCCTCAAGCACATGTGCTGAGCAACCTCAGATCCTGAAATGGCATAAATTATCTTGGCCATTCCATAATTCCAAAGATGTTTTATAAGCACTTTTGGATGGAACACAGTTCAAAATATAGGTTGTAGTATGTAATGCATAACCTTATAACGAATTAGGCAAAATCGTGTAATTTATAATAAATCGAACCGTGTCCAACAGGGTTTAGTTTCTCCTTTCTAATACACTATTCTGCTGAGGTGTACCAAGTGTCGAAAGTTGGGATACAATTCCATGTTCTATCAAATAGTCCAGGAGTTTTAAATTCATATACTCTCTACCTTGATTAGATCAAAGTGTCTTTATTGTTTTACCTAATGAACCCTCAACTTCAGCCTGATACTCCTTGAACTTTTCAAGGGCTTCAGACTTATGTTGCATTAGGTAAACATATTTGTACCTTGAATAATTATCTGTAAAGGTGATGAAATATTCAAACCTTCCTCTTGCTTTAATATTCATAAGACCATAGAGGTCTGAATATAAGTTCTATGGGTTATTTGGCTCTGTGACCTTTTCCAGTAAAAGGTCTCTTAGTCATTTTGCCTTCAAGGCATGACTCACATATTGGTAGAGAATTTTCTTCTAACTTGATTTTAACCGAACCTCTCAATCCTATTGAGATTTATGTGACCTAATCTTAGGTGCCAAAGACAAGCATTTTCTTTAGGAGAAACCTTTTGTTTTTTTATTTTGAGTTACAACAGTTCTAAACAATTCAGTATTAAGGAGGGCCTTAGATGCTAATGCCCTTAGCACATAAAGGTTATCTTCGAGATTTTCAGAATAAATTTGAATACCATATTTGTAAATAAACACTTTATTTACATTGAAAGATAGAGTATAAGGTTGTAGGTTGTTTTAACAAACACTTTATAGAAATTAAATTCCTTTTCAAATACGGAACTACATAATGTTGGGTTTTATGTCCTAAAACTCGTGGTATGTAAACAATGAAACTTATTCTGAAAATTCAGTAAATGTGTTATTGAATAGATCTATTGTTAGATAGAAATCCAATAAATCTCAAAGTCCCTTGACTATTGGATGGGTACTTGAACTTTATGTGGAGACATAAAGGTGGATCAGGTTCGAGTAAATAGTTAAAATGATCTATAGTATATGAATAAGGTTGGGTACCTTATTCTGGTAACACTATTAGATACGACCTGATCTGTAGTTGTTACAAGGAGTTATAAAGTGCTACAAACGAATTAATCCTAATTCGTTCATGTTGGACATGAGGAGTGAGGGTATCTTTGTGCAAAAAGGTTTGTAAAAGATTGGATCACAAAATGAATCACTCTTACTTTATAATGATGTTTAATGTTTAAGACTGACTATTTCAAAGCGATGACCTAGGTAATTTGATCTTAATCCTGAGCTAACTATGAATTCCTGTTTATTCGGGATTACCCTTAGATTTGCATATGTGAGGGTTGGCTTAATAGCGTCGGTTCAATAAGACTCCCATTTTAGGGGTAAGACTGGACAGATAATTAGGGACATAAGGTGCAAGAGGGAATTCACTCCTACCCGCTTTATGGATAGTAGAGAAGTTGTTCCCTTAAGTGTTGATTATGGGTCTTGAACAAGGGGCCCCGCCCTCCCATTGGCTCAAGAGGGACTCGGTTTTGTTGATTGGATCACAAAATAATTGTTCATTAGGGGATCAGTGGGGACTTAAGGAACAAGAGGTAATTTCGGGGGTAAAACAGAGATTTGACCCAACCGTTATTAAGAACAACTTGTGAAGGGTTAACTTACTAATCATGGTTATATCGAGTGGACATAATATATTTACAGTGAAGGGAGTTCAACTATGGGCTTTAGTGGAGTGACCCATTAGTTAACGAATGGGGGTTAGATCGGTCTAATGAGTTTAGCCGATTAATCTCGGATCGTTGGAGTCCATGATCTGTAGGTCCATGAGGTCCCCCTACTAGCTCGGAAATGGATTAACTCTAGAGTAGCGTGATAAGTTAATTTGAAACATTCAAATTAGAATCAAACGAAATTGGAGAATATATATTTAAATATGATTTAAATATATGAAGATGAATTTGTGCAAAAAATTAATTTAATATTGGATATTAAATTAATTAGAATTATTTAAATTGTTTAAATAACTTTATTAATTTTATTAGAAATTAATTTATGAAATTAATTTGTAAAATTAATAAATTTTGATTTTAGAAATAAAATATGGTTTTAAATCAAGATAGATTTTGGAAACTAAAAATTATACAAAAAACGAAAATGGTTTTTCATCTTCATCTTCAAAAGTAGCTCACAATGAAACCCACCTCTTCAACCTTCATTTACTCCAAGCATAAGCTGCATCTCATGCAGAAAATCTTTTTGCATGATAGTCTATGATATATTGAAGAGATTTTGAAGGGATGGCAACCGATTGAATTTTTCTGAAAAAATCAGATGAAGAAGATGTTTTTCATTTTAGGTTGTTGTAGTGAGCTTTCTCCAAATTCCTTTTGATTCCAGCTTATATTAAGTCCCATAACTCAACCTAGAGCACCAAGAGAATAGTAGGGAAGATCTTGTGGTGGTTTACACAAATATTTGGAGGAATTTGCAGCTGGAAATAGAGATTTCAACGGTTCTTCAAAGGTATGTTCTTGAAAACCATTAAACTCTGTTTTAGCATGTTTCTATTTATGCCAAAATTAATCAATTAGAGTGCTTATCGATCTTTTTCACTTTAGTTGCGTGCTCGTACCTCTCCAAAACATAAACATTGCCTAACAATACATATGATTTCTATAAACACAAATGAAGTCCTTCCACTGCCTTAGCCAAGACATTGTGTCCAATTCCAACATGCATTGTCCTCTTACCAGTCACTAGTTGCCATCAGGAACTAATTCCCTAAAAAGAATAACAAACATGATTAGTGGCGCCTAAATCAATTATCCAGGCTGTTGGAATTTATGTCCTAAAACTCATAGTTTGTAAATTAATAAATATATTCTGTTTTGTTTTTCGATAAAGTTGTTATTGAAATTGTAATCTTGAATCCAATAAACTAAGGTTCCAAGGCTATTTAATGTAATTTGAACTTTATGTAGTAACATAAATGTGGATCAAGTTCAAATATATAGCCAAAATGATCTAAATTATATGAATAAGATTGGGCGCCTTATTCTGGGGACACTATGGATGCAGCCCACTTTGTAGATAGCACAAACGATGTGATCCTAAATCGTTCATATAGAGATATGTGAGTGGGGGTATCCTACGTAAAGAGTTTACATAAGACTGAACCATGAAATAGTCACTTTTTACGTTCTAAATGCCGTTTTATGTATAAAACTGACTATTTCGTTAATTGGTGACCTAGGTAACTTAATCTTAATCCTGAGCTAACTATGAACTCCTATTCACTCAGAATTATCCTTAGATCTACATAGGTGAGGGCAACTCAATATCGCTGGCTCAATAAGCCTTCCATTTCAGGGGCAAGATCGTGTGGATAGCTGGGAACATAGGGTGCAAGACGGAATTCACTTCTACCCGTTATAGGGACAGTAGATAGGTTGTTCCCTTTAGTATTGAATCCAGGTCTTGAACAAGGGGCCCCACCCTCTCCTTGGCCCGAGAGGGATTCGATTTATAGGTTGGACCTTAAACCAATTGTTCATTAGAGGATCACTGGAACTTAAGGAACAAGATGTAGTCTTGGGGGTAAAACGGTTTTTATGACCCAGCCGAGATTACAAACAACCTGTGAAGGATTAACTTACTAATCATGGTTATATCAAATGGACACAAATATATCTATAGTGAGGGGAGTGCAACTACGGGACTTTAGTGGAATGACCCGTTAGTTAACGAATATTGATTAGCTCCATCTAAAGAGTTTAACTAGCTAATCTCGGATTGTTGGAGCCCATGATCTATAGGTCCATTAAGTTCCCCTACTAGCTCATATGGAATAAACTTAGAATAGTATGATAGAATAATTCGAATTGTTCGAATTATGTAGAGAGAGAGAAACCGACAAGTTTATGTGATATAGTGGTCGGGTTTTTTAGCTTAGAGATCCAGTTTTAATATTTAAATGTGATTTAAATATCAAGAATATGAAAATTTTCATATTCGAAAGCTCGAAAATAATGGAAGTGATCAAAGATGTAAAAAGTCAAAGAGTTGACTTTTGACTTTAAAAATCCAAACTTTGACCGACCTTATATTCAAATTTGATTTGAATTTCGAGAAAATGAATGTGGATTCATGCTCGGGAGGTCAAAATTAGTCAACAAGGGAAAAATCATAAAAGTCAAAATGTTGACTTTTTGGTCAAAGTTTGACTTTGACCAAATGACTATTTTGCCCTTTGACTATAGTTAGTGGGAAAATCCAAACTTTTGTTGGATAATTCCACTAACAAAATAGTGGGCTAGGTGTTGGCTTATAGTGGAGATATTAAGCCCACTAAGATAGTGGAATATAGGTGTTGGTTTTTTATGCATTTAGTTCATGCAATTGTTGCATAGATTTTTCTATAAATTGGGCTTTAATTTTGAATGAAAAGAGTTTTTGCAATTTTGGAAATTGGTTTTCATATTTGGGCTGGAAAAATCACAACTTTAAAAAAAAAAAAAAAAAAAAAAAACCCAAGCCTACCCAAATTCCATCTTATTTTCCATCTCTTTTCTCTCTCTCGGTTTTCTTCATCCACCGGGTCCCACAACTCGATTCTGAGTCCAAAGGATAGTAGGTCAACTCTAGTGGTGGTCTGAAAGAGTTCGGGTCGAGATCCTACACATTTAATTCAATGTTTTTTCCTTCAATTGCATGCTATTTTCCTTTAATTTAGAAGCAATTAGAGTGTAATTAGGTCCCAATTCCGCTGCGTATTTCACGTATTCCATCACAGGCAGAATCATCATTCTCAGTAAGCAAGTTTCCAATACGAGTAAATCATATTTACCTTATTTGGCCTTCTTCTTTTCTATCAAGTATTTGAGACAATTCCTCTTCCAGTGTCCCTTCTGGTTGTAATGGAAATAGATTCCATTTTCGATCTTGACTTTCTTCCCCTTTTGGGAAACTACAAGGTTAGCTTTTACCTGACCTCCCTTCTTTTTCTTTAATTTTTGGTGCCAAAAGAAGAAGATGTAGACATTTTCCCAAAGGTCGAACCTTTATAGAATTTCTTAAAGGACGAGGCAACATTTGCCTCACCCTTCTGTTCCATGACTTTCATCAAGGATTGATATGTTTGCAACTCGTTGAGCAAGGTGGTCAGGTTACAGTCAAACTTGTTCATAACGACTTTACTACGAAATTGGAGAAAACTCTCAGGTAGAGTTTTCAAGATGAAGCTAATCTGATTGGCCTCGTCAATGACTGACCCGTTCATTTCCACCACGTTGAAGTGGACCATCATGTTTAGAACATGTTCATTAACAGATGCCCTCTCTTTCATACGGGCATTGAAGATGTACTTGAGAGCATCATGCTTGAGTTGTTTAGATGGTTGTCCAAACATTCCCTTTAGGTACTCCATGATCTCACAGGTTGTGAGTATGGGCTCATACTTTTTGGCCAATACTTTAGATAAGTTGGCCAATATATACGTTTGTCCTTTTCATTCTCCTTTACCCATCACTCATATGCCTCCTGAACATTTCAGGCTACATTGATAGTTGAGAGTTGAGGACATTCCTCACCTAGGACGAATCTTAGATCATTAATAATGAGTATAGTGTTAATAGTATTTTTTCAGCTTGTGTAATTATTGTTGTTAAGCTTATCAGCAGAAAGCAGATTAAGAGTAACATTTGTCATAATGAAGTTGTTGAAACCATACAATTTATTTATATTAGTTATTATACATATTACCTAATTAAATAACCAATCAATTTAGCAAAATTCTAATATACCTTATATGACATCTATTTTTCAATGATACTTCAGTAAGGCAGGGTAAAAGTCATTGTAGGGTGACCAGTTACCCCTTCACTGAATTGAGACAATCTCAATGAAAAGCACCTGAAAAGTGCTTTTCTTACCTTCAGATTTGGAGCTAATATTGCTAGTTTGTGTAATTTGAAGTGGTTTATTGAGTTAATCTTAAAAAATCAAGTTACCAAAGCAATTTGAGCTTATTTGGATGAAAAATGGGTACAAATGTCTAGAAACAAGGGCTTCAGGACCATTCAATACAAGGAGAAGTGAAAGAGTAAGTTAGGCAAATTGTTAAGGAAGAAAAATAGGGCAGCATCGTGCATAGCGTTGCAAGGGTGCCTTGTGACACCGAAGACCTGAGAGCTACAGAAAACAGGACAGTGTCGTGATGCTACTGATAGTGTTGCAATGCTATGAATTGAAGGCGGTTATTACTTACGCCAGCGTGCAGTGTTGCGACGCTACGTGTGTTTCTCATAAAATGAGCCTTCTGTCGTCATTTGAAAAGGAGGCCAATGGGATGAGACTTTAGACCTAAATTGAGAGAGTGTTATTTAGAGAATGAGGCTATCACTGAGATTGAACTGAAACACAACAAAAAATGTTTGAGAGATCGAGATCATGACACAACGACGACGAAGGGAGATAATGTTTCCTATCTATCTTTCTTTCTTGTTCTCCATGATGATTTTCTACGTTAGATCTTTACTTTTTTTTAACATGAGTAGCTAAATCTCTAAATTCTAGGGTGTAGTCTTTGCTATGAATCCAATTGATTAGTTCTTTGACGTTTGAATCGATTGTCTGATGGTTGAATTTTAATTTCTCTATATGAATCTATTGTTTGACTGGTCTTTTAACGAATATATTTTGGACTAAATTTTCTGCTTGAGAAAGAGAGGTTTGGTTAGAACTGAGCAACTAAACCGTTATTTGATAATGCATCAAAATGATTAGAGGATAGTAAGGGTTGAAAATGAAGGAACAATAATGCGGCATTATTGTAACATTAAGGAAGAAATTTAATTTTTTGTAATTATGCTAATAGGTTGAGCTTGAAAAAGAATATCCTAATCATAAACTTCTAGGTTCATTCAATCTAAGCAATTCATCCATATGTTTAATAACTTATTTGAATTTCATAGTGAAACAATACCCTGAAACCCTTATCTCATTGAATTATTAGTCTTTTTTTCCTATTTAATTAACCTTCAACAACGAATTTCTCTTTTCAATTGTCCATATAAAATTGGCTCGAGTTTAACGATAGCTAACTAAAAAATTCCTTAAACCCAATCCCTGAGGATGATACCCCAGTTGAAATTTTATTACTTCGATACATACGCTTGCATGCCGCTATCACTCAACTAATATTTACACTAGAATAATTTTTATTCCTATAATTATTAGTCACCATTATTTGGTCTAGTAATTATTAACTTACTTAACAATTTCTTGTAAGTGTAATCCCTCATTTTAGATTCTAGAATCCCGTTTTAATGAGTCAACCGTAGGAAAAAACTGATTGGGACAAAAACTAAAGCAATCCTATCTATTTCTTGAGTTTGAGTAAAAATTCATACAAACACCATCCATAGGGGGACATAAGCAAAGGTGTCTCGAGGTCGAGCATGAAATTTTACTACAAAATAATGAAGGAGACCGTGGGATGTTGGGATTGATGTCCTAAATCTAGTGTATCTCGTAGCTTGTAGTTTTGTTAACACAAATTATTTATCTAATAAAATCTTAGGTATTTTATTTGACATTTAGACAACATTAATTCAATCCAATAAACTAAGATCCAAAGTTATATGATGTTACTTGAATAGTATGTGGTTGACATACAGGTGGTTTATATTCAAGTAATAACCTAAAAGGTCTGCAGTAAATGGATGAAGGTTGGATGACTTATTTTGGTAACACTGTAGATACGACCCACTTTGTAATTGTTACATGAGATGTAATTGTTACAAACAATATGAATCATATTGTTTATATATAGACATGTGAATGGGGTATCCTGTATAAAGGAGTTTATACATAGACCAGACCACGAAATAATTAGTTTCTTTTTATAACACTGTACTTAAAGAAACTAATATTTCATTGGGATGGCCATAGGAGACTTAACCTTAATCTTGAGTGAGTTGTGAACTCCTGTTTATGATAGCAGTCCTTTGATCTATATAGGTGAGAGTGGCTATGATAACCAACTCAATAAACCTACCATTTTGAGGATTTTTCTGATTAGGGAGTTGGGAACACAACTACACAAGATGGAATTCACTCCTTCTCATTCCTTGGGAAAGTAGATAAATTGATCCCTTAATAGCTAGTTTCGAGTCTTAAACAATGAGGCCTCAACCTCTCCAAGAGGTGTTAGTTTATAGTTGGACTATAAACTGTTTGTTCATTCGAGGAATTAGAGGTACTTAAGGATTTAGATGTAACTGCAGAGGTAAAACAGTATTTTGACCCAGCTGTAGTTATGAGCATTTGTGAAGGGTCATCGTTCTGTTGATTGGTTATATCCATGGACATAGAAATACATCTATAGTGCAAAGTGTGCACTATCAGTCTTTAGCGGAGTGATCGGTAGTTAATAAATATTGATTAATTGGATTAAAGGAGTTTAATTAATTAATCTCATATCATTGGAGCTTCTAATCTGAAGGTCAATAAGGTCCCATTGTTAGCTCACTAAAGGATAGTAATGAGGAATGATTTAAATTATTCAAATCAAATGAGGGAATTTTATATTAATGAGATTAATATATAATGGTTAATTATAGATATGGTCTATAATCCAAATTATGTAAGAGATATATTTGAATAAGATTCAAATATTAGATTCATATGAATTGGTTATTTAATCGATTAATTAATGGTTAATAAATTGATTAAGAAATAATAGAGATTGGAGGTTAGTATAAATATATGATATTTATGATAATTAAGTAAATGTATAATAAATAGGATTTAATATATGGTTATTTAATTAATGTGTCAATTAATTAATAAGGATTATTTAATTAATTAGCACTAAGGGTATAAAGTGAAATTCTTGGAGAAGGGGTTAACCCTTCTCTATATAAATATATCCTTATAGCCCATTTAGGGCAAGGGGTTTTATTACACAAAAAAACTAGCCTCCAAGCCTCTACATTCTCTCTAAAAATTCTCTACCATTTTCTTTCTCAAAAGCTCTTGGAGACCACTCTTTCAAGTTATTGGAATCCTAGAGAATAGCAAGGTAGCTTTGTTGATGGTGTTCTTCTTCATTGGAGAAGTTCGAGATTGTTGATAACGGTGGAAGAGGAAAGCTAGAAGAATTAACAAATGAGAGTTTTGATTTCTTCTCTCTTCCTCTTTTCTAGCATGCTTATAGTTTTGTTTAAATGTTTATTCTACAAATGTATGTTTTATTTTACTGTTTTTGTTTCCATAAAAATGAATGTCTAAATACAAGGCATTCATATGCTTCTACGGGAATTCGATTCCTTCAAGGGGGACACAAGAAAAGGTGTCTCGAGGCCAAGTATAGATCTCATGGTGTGAGCTTTTAGAAAGAAGCGTGAAAGGAAAAAATGAAGTATCATATACCAATTTTCCTCCCACTGAGTGTTTTACTTAGGATTGATTAACTTACAAAAATTCAACTAATAATTTTTCTAAGTGTTTGTTAACTTTGCCAATGTAACATTACGTTGAATAGTTTAAAAATGTTGATTTATTTCCGTTGAACACTTTAAGAAACATTAATCATCGTTGCATGTTTATAACAAATTTATCTAATTCACCTTCTAGGTCGGTTCCCAAGTAGGGGTGTTCTATTTCCGTCAGCTTAAATACTCTAGCTAGATAAAACCATCCTAAGACGAAGGTTCCTTATAGATAATTTTGTATTTAATCTTTTATGAAAATCCAATTTAATACTATTATATTAAATTGAAAAGATTAAACCTATTTCGAATCTTATTAGAAACTTTATGAACATAGGTCTAATGTGAATCTAATTATAAACTATTTAAAACCAATTTAACCTATGTTAGAATGCAACTCTTTATTATATATTTTAATTCTAATTTCATTTAACTTATAACAATTACAAAGATTAAATGAAACAATTAAAACCTAACCGTTCATTTAGTGATATACTTCAAGTGGTGTAATGCATCATGCATTTCCTTTTTCATTACGTTACATACATAATAATTATATAATAAGGTAATGAAAAAATAAACAACATCCATCCATGCATCTTATATATTAACATATATAATATAAATGATGCATGAAAATGTTATTTATGCATGCAATCATACTTTAGGACATTGATACAATATGGTGCATGAGCATGCTTAATGAATCGTGCAACTTTATAATATAACATTTATATTAAAAGGATGCATGAATAAATGTTTATCCTATGGTGGGATTTTTTCTATATGACATACAATATGACATATAATAATAATAAAAAAAAACCATACATCACATGCATAATTAAAAACAACATTTGGACCGAGATTGGCTTCTTAAAACATTAAAAGCAACGCTAGTTTTTTGCTAGCCACAGTGTCACGCTACGTCGTCTGCACCTTCGCAGGAGCATAACGATGCTATGCTCTCTGCCTTGCAGCATAAGGCGAGCATCGTTATGCTACAACATTACGCTCTAAGGCAGTAAGCTTGCTCTACTCGCCCAGTCAGCCAAAATAAAAACTCCATTCTTTCTTCGTTTTCCACCAAGTCGAAGCTGAAACTTGATCACGAGCGATTCGGACACGAATTACAAATTCGATAGCAATTAAATTATGCCAAAAAACAATGGGCCCTTACATATTGGATCAAAATTAAACAATAGAATTCTACAAAGCCAATCCCGAAACGATGCAAACATGCAAAATACCCTTCAACATTCATAATTGCAGAATTAAAACCCACCATAACTCTGATTAGAGTTTGAAAAAGAAAATTGGGACTCAACCACGCTCTAATATCAATTGAAAGAGTATGTGAATACCTGTAGCGGAAGGATCGTGTCCCAATTTTAATTTTACGGAACATCTAAACATACAGAGGATGGAAACATAGGTATAACATTCTAATTAAGCATGTATTTTACAGAATACTGAGAGGAAATAAGGGATGAAGGTAACTTACCTTAAAAGACCAAAACTCTTCATGCATTCACATGACAATATCTTAAATTACCATCAAAATCTGCATGCATTCACATAGAAATAATGGATTTTGCACATTTTCATTTTACAAACTAGGTAATAAGCAAATAATGTTATGCAGCCAAATTAAATTAAAAGTAATAACATTTTTCAACTTCATAGAAATTAATAACTAAATATAATATTTTTTAACACGACCAATTATGCATGAATCATGAATAATCTTTGTCAAATATAACACATGTAGCATTATATCCAATACACGCTAACATGATAGTTAAACTTGCTCAAAATTGATCACTTTAGCATTTCATTTGAGTAATGAAAAGCAATACAATAGTAATAGTATTATTATTTTCTTATTGCACATGTCATTTACTACTCATGAAATATTATAGTATATATTTATGTAATGTATATTGAATATCATGCTCAATGAAATAAGAAAATACTAATATCTTTAGCATATTTGAAATTTGAATTTGGATTAAATTTTTTTTTAAAAAAAAAAATCTCATTATCATCCTCATCCAAATCGATAGTACTTCAACTATCTATAACAAGTACATATAACAATGAACATAAATCAATCCAATGAGCACAATTCAATCGACTAATTTATTCCTTACAAAGTGTAAATTTCATATATTGAATTATCTCTCCAACTACCTCAAATCATACTTTGAGTTGGATGATTCAGCCAACAAATCATTTCGGAAATAAGCTTAGAATAAAACCCATTCGCGAGGATTTAAAAAAAGAAAAACACCCTTTATAGACTTAAAATTCTTCTATTAATCAATACATTAGAAAGCTTGCAAATTATATTTTCTTCAGCAAAATTTTCAACCATTTATATAAGACTCAGACTCAGACGACTCTTCCAACAAACCAAATAAAGGCCAACTTTTCTTTAGCAAAAACAACTTTAGTTTGGATTTCGACTCCATTCCTGACCGAGATTTCAAATGATTTACTTTCAAAGTGTAAATTTAGGGTGTTGAACAAATTAATTATTAGTCGTCGTCAAACCAGATATGTATTATTGTATCATGAAAACTACTGTTTTAAAAACAAATTCGATACAACCTCGATGCGAATCGTTAATGTCGGTTGCTCTCCAAGCTTAACACAACACTCAATCTCAAATGTGCACTCATCGGAGAAAGGAATGGAATAAAAAAAAATATATTGCTCAGAGAAATCTAATAGATGAAAATAGAGAAAAGAAGAGAATCTCCATCACATATCAAGATTTATCATCTATTTGAAAGAGAAATTCGAAAAAAAATTCTAAAATTAATTTTAGATCTATATCGGTCAAAACAATTTTAAAATCTTAATCCGTAATGGTGAAATTATTTTAAAACATTAGATATGCACCCATCAAGTGATTATTCAATCGTAACCATCAAAAAGTTTTTCACATTAAAATAGTCACAAGGTTAAAGAAAGATTCGTTCCAATGACATGTCATTTCCAACCTTGATTATTAATTCACTATTGAGTGTTATTCTTATTATGATTGGGGAAGTTCATCTTGAATGAGGATAGTTTCTCAAAGATAGTTCCCTTTATACGAGTGTAATTTAAATATTCACCGTAGAACTTACTAATTTATTTTAACCCAATTGTAATAGTTTAAATTGGCTTAATGTGGCGACATACCATAGCTATTACCGTGGTTGTAAACATACGAATAATTTGTCAAATTTAAAAAAGAAACAACAATAATAATTATAAATAATAAAACAAAAGCCTTTATTTTGTCATGGTGAGCTTTGAGTTACACTTCTTCCTTCGGTATGGATATGACGTCAATTACTATTACAAATATCGATAGTTCGATCCTCTGCCCATAAAAATTGAACTTAAAAAGAAAAATAAATTTAGAGAAAAAAAAAAACCCTCATACGTCCAGAACAATTAAAATAAATAAATGAAGTAAATATGTTCAGAAAAACAATAATGACAATGCAAAGAGCCTAGAATGGTTTTTCTTTTAAAAAAAAATCCTCAAACTATCATCATTTATGAACAATTTATTCAACAAGCGGCTGCTTCCTAATAACCGTTGAATGAGATTCAAAAAGAAGAAGAAAAAAAGACGTAGCTTGTGCCTTATAATCCTATCTAAATGTTACTGTACAAATTTCAAAACCAATGCCAACTTGTAACCTTTCCCACCACTGTTATGTACAGAATGCAAAGTTCCTACTCCTACTACTACTACGAAAAATGTTTATGCATTTTTTATGGGTAACAAAAAAATTACCCAAAAATAATTGGTCAAAAGTTGGATTGAACTGACCCTCTGTTTAGTCTGAAAATAACTCTTCTAATTCTGGTCCTTCAGGCTTGGCTTGAACACCAAGATCAGAGTCAGCGAGAGAGCCCAATCTTTTCTCCCCCACATCACCTCCAATTTCTAAGAATTCCAACCCACTCCATTCTTGGTCATCTTCTGTTGCTGTTTGTTCATTTTTCAAATTGTTTGTTTCTTTGTAGCCATTGTTGTTTTCCTTAACATCTGTATGATTGTGATGAATTTGATTGACAAGAGATGGTTTTCTTCCGCCATTTGAGTTTGAATCCTCACAAATACAGGCTGATGGGTTTTCATGGAACTCGCCTCTTCCCGGCTTCACCTCATTTGGCTCTCCCATGAACCCAACCTGATAAGATTGGACCTTGGATGAAAATTGTTGCCATGTCATGTTGTGTTGGTCTGCGAAGAGTCGGTACAGCTTTTTTGTGTTTGGTCGGATCGTTGGTTTGTGACCAAAGTATCTCCTGCAATGAAGAAATGTATTGTGTCAAAGCTAGAAATGTGGCGTTGGAGAAACTTGAAATTGGATTAGTTGCTTAATAAATATATTACTGAAGGCGCATGTGAACATAACATGTGTACCTTCGTCCTGCTAAGATCTTTGCCATGTTGCCATTGTTGTTTGTGACAAATACATTGCTTTCATCACAAACAATGAAGTCTAGAGCCGCCATACGAGAAGAAAAGGAAGAAAATGGTGCCAACTCTTCCTGGCTGGCTAGAGTCTCCTTAGTATGGAAATTTGGAAACATCGCTTTGAGTGGAGCTAGAGTTTTCTCTCCTCCATATACTTCACCAGATGCCACATAAAGGTGTACATCACTTTCGAAGCCTAGGCCTCGAAGCATGAGGGCGACTTCTTCCGGAGTGAGAGGGCATCTTCCCTGCCTTCGTTCCTTATCTGGATTGCTAGCCTGCAAATCACATGAGTGGAGATTTCATATTCTAATTTTCAATCCAGGTTTAGAGTGCATGTTTGGAATGACTTTTCAAGTACTTAAAACGCTTTTTTTTCCAATTAGAAATATTCAAGTACTAGAAAACTGGGTTATTCCAAACGGGCTCTTATTGTTGCTTGAACAAAATGAAAGCTTACATGTAAACTTTTCCATCTCTTTCGAATTTCTCCAAGTTCTTCCCTTTCAGCTTCTCCCCCACCATAATAACATCCAGAAAATGCAAGCATGTCAGGCTCAAACCTATATGATCATACACCAAACTTACATCAACTGATATCCAACTTGTCATTCACAAAATTGCTTCAAAGATTCAAATCTAGATGTTTGGACAAACATCTTTTACAGCATGCAAAAATCCTTTTGGTCATGTAGCTTAAATTTGTGTTCAGTTATATTAAGTTCCCATCACAAATAATGCAAACTGAATTGAGTACAAAAATAAATCACAGAAGAAATTCATATAACACATTACTTCAATCTGCATTCAACTATAAACTTGTTACAATGGATGCAAATTTTAGAAACAGGGAAAATAAGATAAGCTACTAGCTACTGCTAGCACACTTTCAAACAGGTAAAGAATACTTGATTGCATTACCTCAAATGTAGGGCAATAAAATGTTTGCTTTTCATTCTCATCCTCTCAATCAATATTTTTCCCATTTCATTGATCTCATCAGTAAACTTTAAAGCATGATAGTTAACTCTGCATCTTAACTTCTGTAAGTCAGTTGTCAACTTATTTGAAAGCCTATAATCAAATTTTCCAAGCCGAACAGCCTGCACAGCACAAAACAGAACCAAATTTTCAGTTACCAAAAACTGATGAATCGTTTGACGTGCATATGTGTTTTTTTGAACTCAACTGCAGACTTACATGCTTCTTTTTTAGAACAGGAAGAACGTGAGTTTCATAGCATTCTGGATCACACTTCCTCGGAACACGCATGCTATGTGGAGTCAAAGTTTTCCCAACTTTGGTTGGTAAATTTTTTACTATTTGAACATCTTTTGAGAGAAATTTAATAAACCAGTCCACATCAAAAATTTCTGCAAAATTGCTGCATCGAAACACCACCACTTGCATATAAATACACCATTGATCTACCAAGTTTACTTCCACCAACATAATTAATCATATAACAAAAATAGCCTCAAATAGCTAAGGTTTGATTGAAAAGTATTTGTTACAAACCTGCTATCCTTCCAAAATGAATTTTGATCCAACTTGGGAACAACTAAAGTGGCATTCAAAATATAAGCTGCAACAACAGCATCTGTTATCTGCATTCATATTTTTAAACATATTATCAAAAGAACAAGAATATATATATATATTATATATAAATAACTTTGTTTATAGATTTCATTTGATTTCATTAATTAAACATCTTGATATGATTAAGGCCTAAAAAACAAGGTAAGACATGATGCCCAAGTTGAAGCCTTCACAAAGTCAATTAAAAACAAAAAAAACTAAGCCAGCACATACACCGATTTCAATAGATAAAAAAATTAATTATAAAATATATATTCGAAACTTATTCCAGTCAACTAAAGCCAACCAAATTGTTTGCCCTAAATCAAGACTCACCCCAGTTCTTTGTTGATTAAGGCCTCCACTTGTAGTAATCAACAAGTATCTATCAGGATCAGTTTTCTCAGCGGCAGCTGAAATTCATAATCACGGCTCAGATTTAGTGGAACAAAGTTAAATTATATATTCAATTTAATCAATCAAAGAAAAGCCTAAATTTGAGGAAATAATTGAAATGGAGATTTTGATGCTTTACGTGTGAACTTGTTGCTGGCATTGCTACAACCATAGAAGAAACTGGATTGATCTGTAACCCACACATCACGTTCAAATCTCTTTCCACTTTCCTACACATTAATTTAACAAACAAGGCGTAAGAAAATCTCCAGAAATCGAATTCCTCCGATTCAAAAAAATACACAAATTCCGTACCGAAACATCGAAGGATGATTTCAATTCCAAACCAGAATTCGATACATCCTCAATGCCTTGGTCTCTCTGAGAATAATAACAAACAATATAGAGAAAAGAAAAGAAGACGACAATGAGGCATTCGAATATGACAAAGCATTCAGAGCAGAGAATCAGCCGTACCGAGGTTCTGCCATGAAAGAGAGTTAAGTGAAGGTGATCACGATGAACAACAGGGGAGGAAAAGAGGAGAAACAGAGCAACAAAACAGACGAAAACACAACCAGCAAGTGCAGAGATAAGCGGAAAGATATGGTAGTAGAAACGGCGGCGACGGAAGAAAACGTCACGGAGAAGCTGGTGAAGGCCGGCGAGAGTTGTATCGGCTTCACTCCGCCGCTTCTTGGCCGTCATGACTATTGAAAAAATAGAGACGTAGATATAACGTGGCGACGGTGACGGTGGCGGTGGCGGCGGAGGTGGAGAGGAGCTTCCGATGTGCGGTGGCGGTTGGTTTCTGCAGGGGACTGAGTCGCCTCTTCGACGACGAGTATTTCAACAATTCTATATAAACTTTCCCCCACAATTAAACAAGATAAAAATTAAACCAATAAATAATAAATATTAAAATAAATAAACAAGATAAAATAATAAATAATAAATAAATTGTAGAGAGAAAAAGAGAATGTTAAAATTCTTAAACTCAGTTCTCACCTCGAACTAATCGTATCCAAAATCTTTGTGTGGGGTGCGGCTATCCTGCGGCTGCTCACACCATTTATCCATTCTACCTCATCACTTTTAAACTAACTTTTCTAAATTTTATCTTTTACGTTTCTATATCCCTTCAATTTTCATTTTCATCCCTCTAATTTCTATTCTATTTTACTTTAATCCTTATAATTTTAATAAGTTCTAAAAATAACCATGTTAGTAGTTTTTTTTTAATATTTTTCCAATAAAACAATTACTCGATGAATAATATATTTCGACAAAATGTGGAAATTTTAATTTTATGAAAATATCAATTGAGAATATTTCTTTTTTAAAAAGAAGTAAAAAATTCATGCAAAAATTAAATTGTATATAAACGTTTTTTACTTTCTAAAAAGTTAAAAAGGTTTATTATTCCTATTATATTCATTAAGGACATTTGAATAAAAATATCGGCAAATGAGAAAATTTTAATATCATCATCTCAGCTTTTTTCTTAAAATTTTTTAAACATTCATACAGTGTCTATTTAAAAATATAAATTTTGAAATCTTGAATAAAATTTAAATAAGTACTAAACGTCATTCCGAAAGCTACAATTTAAATAAAAACTAGACTCAAAGAATAAAAAAAAAATGATTTTTTTATTATTAAATAAAAATAAATAAATTTGAAACTAAAATAAAAAGGATTCTAAATGAATGGAGATATACTTTATGAAACCATTAAAAAAAAATATTAACTATATTTAGAATATTAGTAGATTTATTGAATCAAGATCTAGTGGGACAGATATTGCCGTCTCACCAAATTCAAGCAAGATTTAAGATTTATCACTTTATCTTTTTCTTTTTTAAGTTAGAAACTTGGAATATAATTTCGTTCAACTAATAATCAGAACAGTGGATTATTGGAATAATTATTTTTTTTACTCTATTGTTTTTGTCTTTCTTTTTGTATTAATTTAATAATCTAATCATAGAATACTTTTCTTTTTGTTAATTTGTATTTGAAACCTACCCAGAAGTTATGTTTTGAAAGTGTATTTTAAGAAATATTGTTTTTTTATTCAATCGAAATATTGTTATTTTACTGTTTACATAATAGACAATTTGACCTAGTATTTTATTGCGAATTTTTATTATAAATCATTAATTCATTAGATAATGGTCTACATTTTATCTTTTTTTTCTCTTTTTTTTTGGGATAATCGTGTTTATTTTGGCGAATAAATCATATTTATTTATATATTTAAGTACAATCAGATTTTTTAAAATAATATTATCTTATAAATATTAAATGTCGATATAATTAGATGATTTCTAATAAAGGAAGTCGGTACAGATTATTGATGATTTGAATTATGTTTAAATGGACCAAAGTCACAAAAGGTCATACTCATTTTATTTAAAGTAATTTTAAAAAGTAATTTAAACATTTTGGTCAAATTCCAAAAAAAAAAAAAAAAATTTTTCTTTTTGTGTCTGATTTTCTCTCAAGATCAACTTCAGGTTTGAGCTTCGATCTTTTAAATCTATATATATTGTCAAGAAAAAATTTTATCGCTACATATTGTTTTTACTTTTTTTCAAATTTATGTTTCTTTTTTTTTAATATAACACGAGCTAGAAAATTCAAACGTGTTGATATATATTGAGAGACAACTCGCTTGGTGGTATTTTTTTTATGTGGATTTAGATGTAAAAAGTAGTTTTAAAATTAATTGATAAAAAAATTGAATTGTGTTATGAAAATTGAGAAGCATAATGGGAATACGGTATAAAAAAAAAATATAATATAATAATAATAAATAAATTATAATTATAATTATAAAATAAAAATAACTAAAACATAAAATAACCAAAATCATGAAATTGGGTAATATGAAAATTGTGGAAGTAGCATTCTCACCAATGTTGGTGTGTTCTTAAGATCCACCAAATGCAGGTGACACATGGCCTTTGGGACAATAAGCAACGTCTATTTTCTAATATTAAATTTCATAATACTCCCCTTAGATACTCATATATTATATATATATATATATATAATATATATATAATAATATATATTATATATAATATGTTTCGTTACTAGGAAAAATCCTGGTGAAGGAAAAAAGTATATATTTCATATAATATATATTCTTAAATAAATACAATATATTTACTCCCCTCCTGAAAACATTCTTTAAGATCTCTAAGTCGTCGCATTCCAATATTGTGCACCAATGTTTCAAAAGTTGCAGTTGGTAATGCCTTTGTAAATAAGTCTGTCAGGTTATCTTTCGAACAAATTTGTTGTATAGTGATGTCGTCATTTTCTTCAAGATCATAAGTGTAGAAAAGTTTCGGTAAAATATATTTTGTTCTATCTCCTTTAATATATCCTCCTTTGATTTGGGCTATGCAAGCTATGTTGTATTCGTATAATATTGTTGCAAGGTTTTTATTAGAAGACAAGTCACACGTTTCACGAATGTGCTGAGTCATTGACCTTAGCCATACACATTCTTGGCTAGCCTCGTGAATAGCAAGAATTTCAGCATGATTTAAGGAAGTGACCGCTATAGTCTGTTTCACCGATCGTCATGATATAGCAGTTCTTCCACATGTGAATAGATAACCTGTTTGAGATCTAGCTTTGTGTGAATCAGATAAATATCCAGAATCTGCATAACCGATTAGATCAAAATTTTATTTATTTGAATAAAACAAACTCATATCGATTGTTCCTCGGAGATAACGAAGAATATGCTTAATTCCGTTCCTATGTCTTTTTGTAGGAGAAGAACTATATCTAACTAATAAATTTACTGAAAATGCAATATCTGGTCTTGTATTATTAGCAAGATACATAAGTGCACCAATTGCACTAAGGTATGATGACCAAGAAATTCTTCATTATGGTCAAAATATATCTTTCTTTATATCCAATTAACAGTTCCATTGGAATATTTAATGGATGTGCTTTGTCCATATAAAATCTTTTCAAAATTTTTCCTATATAAGTTGACTGATGAATAAATATTCCATCTGCTAAATGCTCAATTTGCAAGCCAAGGCAAAATTTTGTTTTTCCGAGATCTTTCATTTCAAATTCTTTCTTAAGATATTCTATTGCCTTTGAAAGCTCTTCAAGAGTTTCAATTAAATTCAAGCCATCAATATATACAATTATAATAGCAAATTTTGATTGGATTTCTTTAGAAAAACACACGGACATATTGGATTATTTTGGTATTCTTCCTTAAATAAATATCCACTCAGGTGATTGTACCATATTCGTCCTGATTGTTTCAATCCATATAGTGATCTCTGTAACTTTATTGAATACCATTCCCAAAAATTTGATGTATATGTTTCAGGTGTCTTAAATTCTTCTGGAATTCTCATAGAAATATCATTATCAAGAGATACATATAAATATGTTGTGACTATATCCATAAGATGCATATCCAGAATTTTATACACGGTCAAGCCAATTAAATATCTTAATGTAATTACATCCATCACCGGAGAATGTATCCCATAGGTTTAACACCTTCTGGTGTTCGGACTACAGATAAAAAAACTTGACGTTTTGAAAGTAAGTTTAATTCTACCTCGATTGCTTCTTTCAACTGAAGCCAATCTTTTCTATCTCGACATTCTTCAACAGATTTTAGTTTAGGATCCTCATTTTCAGGTATAATATCAAGAACTATGCAAAAATGTTGTCAATAATTACATTAGTTTGATTTCATCTTTTTCTTGTCATGACATAGTTTATTGAAATCTCATTATTATCTTTAGGTATTTCACCTTCCTCACTAGTGAGGATTTCTTTATGGGTATTCTTTTTCACTATTAATTATTTTTCATTTTCAAAGATTTTTATCTTTGGAACCCAGCCTACCACGCTTCTGGCGTATTTCAAACTCATTAGTGACAACTTGTTGTGTTGGGAGATCAATTTTTTATGGAACATTTGCAGCTGGTATATGTGACTTAGTTACTTTCTTTGCATTTATAAATGCAACTGGTAATTGATTTGCTATATTTTACAAATGAATTATTTTCTGGACTTCAAGTTCACATTGATCTGTGTGAGGATCTAAATGAGACAATAATTATGCATTCCATGTAATTTCTTTTTCCAACTTCTTAATTCCTCCCCTAATGTTGGAAAATTTGTCTCATTAAAATAATAATCAGCAAATTGTGCAGTAAATACATAACCTGTTAGGGGCGCAAGATATTTAATAATTGATAGGAATCATATCCAACATATATTCTTAACCTCCTTTGAGGGTCCATCTTAGTGTGTTATAGTGGAGTAATTGTAACATATACTGCATATTAAAAATTCTCAGATGGGAAATATTTGGCTCATGACCTTGCTAATTGTAATGGCGAGTACTTATGATAAGCTACTAGTTTAATGCGTACAAGTGACGTAGCATGTCCCCATACAGATGAAGGAAACTTAGCTCTCATAAGTAATGGTCTTGCAATTAATTGCAAACGTTTTATAAATGATTCTGCTAAATCATTTTATGTATGAACATGAGATATTTAACACTTATGCTAATTGACATACAATAATTATCAAAAGCTTGGGATGTAAATTCACCAATATTATCAAGATTAATTGTTTAATTAGGAAATTGTGCTCTTAACTTAATTATTTGAGCAAGTAATCTTGCAAATGCAAGATTTCGACTTGATAATAAGTTGTGACCATCTGCTGGATGCATCTATTAATATCATAAAATATCTAAATGATTTACTTGGTGGGTTAATGAGTCCACATAAATTCGTTCTAAAAATGCAGGTGATTTAGTCCCCACTTTAGATGGTGATGGTCTAATTATCAATTTTCCTTGAGAGCAAGCATCACATGATAATTCATTAGATTAAAGAATCTTCTGGTTCTTCAATGAGTGTCTATTTGAATTTTCAACAATTCTCCTTATCATTATAGATCCTGGATGACCCAATCGGTCATACCAAATTGTAAATATGTTTGGATTCATGAACTTCAGGTTCACTGTTGCATATGTTTCAATTACTCGTGTATGAATACAATCTATAAAATAAAACAGGAAACTCTTCTAATATATGTTTTTCATTTGAGATAGTGGATATGACATATAGATATTCCATATTATTCTTATTATTAGTCTCAATAAGATAACCATTGCAACGTATATCTTTAAAACTTAGAAGATTTGTCTTTGATTGACTAGAGAACAATGCATTGTTAATTGTAAATTTTGTTCCTCTAGGTAAAATAATATTTGCTTTTCCAAAACCTTCGATCAAGTTTGCAGAACCTAATATTGTATTTACTTTTGTTTTCAGCATTGTCAATTTGGAAAAGTATTTTTTATTTGTAAGTATTGTATGTGTAGTTGCACTGTCTACTAGACATAGATCTTTTTTGCTCATTTTTTAAACACCCAACATATGAAAATGATCTATGTTTCTTCCTTAATTACAATAAGAAAAACAATACGTAAAATATACAAAAGTTACTAAAAAAACATGAAGATGGATAAAAGAAAACGACAACATTAAGTCTAGATAATCTTAAAGTCAAAAGAAACACTTGATGTGCCACCAACTGTGTTAATCTTCTCTTCAGGAGATTCAAAGAAGTCCGCCACATCCAAATTTGTCATATGGGATGGGTCAAACATGTTATTATAGGGCATGCAAAATTTGCTTCCACATTTTTCTCTTTTTCCTTCAGGGAGGTTTGATAGAGGTCAATTAAGTGTTTTGGCGTACGACAGGTACGTGACCAATGCCCAGTTATTCCACATCAGAAGTATTTATTTTCAACACTCTTTGAACTTTTATCTTGTGGAGCTTTTTCTTTGTGATCATCATTTTGTGTGGTTCTTTGGAAATTTAAATGATTAGAACAACTACCACGAAATTAATAATTATTTCTTCTTTTGCCACGATCACGACCACGACCACGATTATTATTAAAATTCACAACATTCACTTTAGGAAATGGCGTTGTTCCGGTTGGTCGAGATTCATGATTCTTCATCAATAACTCGTTATTTTGTTCGGCCACGAGAAAACATGCAATTAATTCAGAATATTGTTTAAAGCCTTTCTCTTGATATTGTTGTTGTAGGAGCATATTCGAGACATGAAATGAAGAAAATGTCTTCTTTAACATATAATTTTCTCTCTACATAACAACAATTTTGAACTGATTTAAAAAATGTGAAGTTGTAATCACTTACTGATTTTGAAATCTCGTAGCCTGAAGTGCATCCATTCATAACGAGCTTTAGGAAGAACAATTGTTTTTTTTTTTTTTTTTTTTTTTTTTTTTTTTTAATTTTTATGATCATACCTCTCTTTTAAATTTTTCCACAAGATACGGGGATCTTTTATTGTAAGATACTCAATTTTCAGTCCCTCGTGTATATGATGATGAAGAAAAATTATAGATTTTGCTTTGTCCTAATTGGATGTCATATTTCCTTCTCCCAAAATTCATTGAGTGGATTTTGGCATCAAGTACCATGACAAATAATTATTTTCATTAATATCAAGGGCGACAAATTCTAATTTTGTGAGATTTGTCATGATAGCACTATCATAAAATATTGTACTTATGTTAGAAATTTAATTAGATATTGAATATGCAAAATAATATTAAATTTATTAATTATAATGAAGAGGAAAAAAACCGACATATCTTTAGGACCTATCTTTAGCGGGAAAAACGAAAGGAGCTCGTGCTAACAACTGTTATGAAAATTTAGGAGCACAACAGGAATACAGATATGAAAAATATAATATAATAATATTTTTATATAATAATAATAAATAAATAAAAACTAAAATTATAAAATAAAATAACTAAAACATAAAATAACCAAAATCATGAAATTAGATAATATGGAAATTGGTGGAAGTGGAATCGTCACCCTCACCAATGTTGGTGTGTTCTTAAGATTACCAAATATTACTTTATAGGTAAAGTGGCAAGTAGGATGTGGACTTAGATGAACACCAAACATAAATAACTACATGGCACATGGACAACATGAATGATAACATATGACTTTTGGGATACTAAGCAATCAACATTTATTTTCTATTATAATTTTATAATAAATTGTAGTTATTATACATTATAGTTTTTTTTTTTTTTTTTTTTTTTTGTTTCCATAGGATCTCTAATTTCAATTATAGTTAGAAGTAAAATTTTAAATTTAATTTTAATAGGAATAAAAAATAGTTAGACTTAATTATTTCTCAAAAATTAGTTAGATTTAATTAATTATAACTATTTTAATTATATTAAATTCACATAAAATAATTTAGTGAAAAATCGAAATTAAAATCGTAGATTAAAACAAAACTCAAAATTTCAAAGTAAAATCATAATATTTTAAAACTTACTGAATTAAATCTAAATTCAAAACGGAAAAAAAAACCGTAATATCTTAAAATATATAGACAAAATAAAAATTAGACTTTTTTTTTTCTTTCTAATTCTTTTTTAGGAACTTTCAAAATTATTATTTTGCCTGAGATTCTTTAATATATTAAACAGTCACCATCTCTTAACAACTTTTTTAGACAATTTTATTAATGAAAATATTTGATAATTACACTTTTACCTATTTTGATTAGATATTAATAATTGATTAAAATCTGAAAAAGACTAGAATCTTCAAACTTTTCCAATGCACCATCGTTAAAATACCTACAACCGTTTCCTTTTTAAAAATGCAATAAATAATCCATTTATTATATGTTTTTGAGATAAAATCATCCAAGCTTTTAAAATTCTCCATAATTAATAATAATTAATTACAGTTTTCGGTTTCTTTTTTTTAAAAAACCAACAAATGATCCAGCTTTTCAAATTCTTTATAATTAATTGATGTTTTCTTTATAAAAATAGCCCAATCATACACTTAAGGGTCTTCTAAATTTTTTATATTAATTAATTAACAATTAATAATAAATAATGGCTATAAATTCATTTATATTGTAACCAAAATTAAAATAACAAGAAGGTTTACATGAAGAGAATAAAAAAGAAAACTAATTGGAGAAGAATTCTCCTCAACTAAAATACATAAACTATTAGTAAAAAGATAAACATTATTCAACATTAAATGATTTTTTTCCAAGGAGTGAATTGCAAAAGATCTTCATATCTTTTTTCCAAGTTCTATTATGTTCTTAATAAACATGTCTACCTCTTAGAAATCTTATAATGTAATATAAAGATTATACTTACCGCTAATTGTACTTAAGATATAATATATATATTATATAAAACTTCTCAAAAGTCAAATTCGATACTCAAACGGTCAAATAAAAGGCTGCTGAATCTTCCTGATAAAAAAAAAAAGTCAAGTAGTATCATGTGTGCGGTAACAGGAGAACATCCCCTCTCCACTGAATTTGAAATTTCTTCATTTTTTCGGTAACAGCCACAACGTAGTGTTTGGGTCAGGTTTGTTTCTAATGTTTCACGTGTAGTTCACGTGCTTTCACAAATCGCAATTCCATTTATTATCATTATTTTGGAACTTCGAACAAGGCTGACGTAGTAGAGAACAGGATACGAGCTGAAATGATAAGGAGTTCGAAGAGGCACTTTGACGCTAGTTGTAGGAGAATAATCCTAACGAGTCATGAAGACGTTGCTTTGAATTTGTTTTACACACTTGACGACGTGGATTTTTGTGATTTATATTTGTTTTTTTTTTTTTTTTAAAGTTTGATTTTCATTTTTTTTTTTTGTGATAATTTGAATGAGTTTTATATGTTAAATCCAAGTGGGTTTGCTTGAAGGAATTGCAATGTATCAATGCCTTATCTTTTTTCTTTCAAAAAAAAAAAAAAAAAAAAAAAAAAAGAGAAAAGAATCTAAGTAAAGAATAATTTATCTTTGAGAAAATTGGAGTTGAAATTTAATGATAATGGTGACTTTTATTCAAAAAGCCTGTGAATTGTGATATTTACCCTCATTAAAGCTAGTTCCATGTTGATTTCGTTTTGAATAACAATTTTGGAATTTTAATAATTATTTATTTATTTATTTATTTTTTGAATTTTGACTCAGCTATTTTTTATTTTAAAATTTAATTTGGTTAGACTTAAGAAAACAATGGTTGTTCAAATATAGTAAAATCTCAAATAGTTTCTATGGGTCACAAACTAATATCAAATTTAATTCATTTTCAACTTGCGTGTATTCATCTTTAGATGGTGTTAGGTAATAGTATATTAAAGTTTTTAAAAATCACTCTTTATTCATGATATTTGTTATAGTTACACGTGAAATTTTTAATTCAATAAATTAGATCGTGTTTGGTTGGTAAATTAGATTTTGTTGTATGTTTTCAATTTTACTGAGTTCAACCAACAATATGTGCTTGGATTCTGTTTCTGAAAACAGTTTCTGGATTCTGTGATCCAAATAGTGCAAATTATGAAAACACATATCTAAAAACATGAAATACTTTATTTTCATTGAATCCCTTGTTTTCAATCCTATTTTCAAATTGCTTATCAAACAGACCTTTAACTTCTTGTAGTTTGTAAAATACTGTTCCAATTAACTTCCACTTTCAGAATCTATAAGGGGCGTTTGGAGGTGAGAAATATGCATTAACGTGAATAACAAGGTAATAAACATCTTTAATAATTGGTGAACCAAATGGTAGATGAGTTTTTTTTACCCACCCAATTCAACCCAATTTGGGGGCCAAACACCCCCTAAAGAAAGATTACACAACGTAATGAGTAAGGGACGGAAAAAGAAGGGAAGGTGATGGAGAATTGGAGATTAGAGAAAGATAAAAGGAGATGAAAATAGAAGAGGAAAAAAATGTCATATTATATATATAAAAAATTAAAATATCTAATATATTGTCTAGTCTTATAAAAACTTTGAACTCAAAATATATCACACCATTTTTACATTGATGGTTTATACATTATCAACTAGTAACACGTACATTGCACATGTTATATGAAGCCTAAAAAGAGAAGTGAATTATAAAAGTTTAATAATGCTACTTTCATTTATGAGTAAGAGAGTTTGAAAAAAAAATTAAAGCTCATATAAATGAGCATGAAAATTAAAGTATTAAGTCTAAAATTAATTATAAAAAATCATAAAAATTAAGATTTCAAAATTAAATATAAATCCAACATGTAAATTTAAGAATGTGATGGTTGTTAAAAAAAAAAAAAAAAAAAAAAAAAAATCTTGACATGAAAATTAAAAAATAAATCTAAAAATGATTAAAAGTAATAATAATCAAGATTTAAAATTCAAAAATAAATTAAATGTGGTTACAAATGATTTAATTTCAATGATAAAAATAAAACTACTCCCCATAAAATTTGAAGAAAGTTTTTTTTTTTTTTTTTTGTATATTATTATATATTAAATAAAATAAATATTTGAACATTTTTATGAACAATATGTTTTTTTTACTCAAAAGATCTATTGATAATCTTTTTTTGTTGAAATTTTTTGTGAATCTATAAATGTCACCCAATTAGTCAAAATTATAGAGAGATATTTATCTAAATCTTAAAATAATTCAAATTACGAAAGAAATTCAATTATCATTGAGAGGATTCATTTTTAAAATTTAAATCTAAGAATATAACTTATAGACTATTTGTACTTAAAAAAAACTAATAACCTCTAATTCAAATCTTATCTCTAAACTATTAATTTTTATTTGAATGATTTGTTATACCTTAATTTTAAACTTTTATCTAAACTAAAAAATATATATTTTTAAAAATTTTGTGATTTTTTGTCAGAAAAAAAAATCATGATAATCCTTCTCCACTTAAAAAAAAAATCTCATTTTAGAGATAATTGTCCCTAATTAATTTATTTGATTATCTCCTATTTTCAAGCTTTGATTTAAATATTTTTTAAATTGTGATAACCCTTTCTTATTTTTTTTTTAAAAAATATTGGAGGACTTGATTAAGTTTGGTTTAAACTAATAGTAGAAAAAATCGTGAAAATCCTTCCTTATTTTAGAAAAAATTTACCGAACGATTTACACTAATATTTTATTTATTTTGAATGGAATTCTTAACAAAAATATGATTTTTTTTTTAATTTTTGTATAAAAAAAAGTTCTTGGTTGAGAAAATTATAAAAAACTTATTCAATTTTGTTTAATTTTAATTTAAACCAAAATATTATTAATCTTTTTCCACTAAGCAAGCACTATTACCGAAACCTACTTATCTTACTAATGGCGAAAGGGTTATACTTCCACATCTAACATGCCTTGATATTTTATACTATCGAGGCAATGTTAAATTTTCCCATGTGAGACAAAACTCTTTCTATGGGTCTAAGCCCAAAAGTCATTCCCAACACGATCGGTCACTGAAATTTAGTTAAAAAATAACTTTTTTTAACTTATCAATTGTTTTGACTCGCATAGACGACACAATGAGATTTTGCTATTTTTTCCAAAAATTATGTAATCTTCACAAATTTAATATCAAATCTTATACATTCTCAAATTTTCTAAAATTTAGTTATTTTTACTGGATATTATATTAAATATTTACGTAAGTTTTCAAATCTTTAGCCCAATTTATGTTTCGAGAATTATATGAATTTACCAATTATCTAAATGGGTTTCAAGTGGTTGACTTGTGATTTTTAAGGTTTGAAAAAGATCAAATTTTACAAAAAAATAAATAAGATATGATAAATATATAGTATCTCGGTGTTAATCTCCCCAAAAATTCATCGAGAAAGCTTAAATATATAGAATCGCGGTGTTAATATGCTCGAGATTAGTACCGAGCTTTTATATATTTTCCATATCTTATCTTTCTTTTTTGCAAAATCTAATCTTTATCAAAATTTAAAAATCAAAACGCAATCACTCCCATTTGGATGATTGATAAATTCATTTGAAAGTTTGAAAATTCATATAATTATGGAAACAAAAATTAGGCTAAATATTTGAAAAATTACGTAAGTATTTGATATAATATTTGGTAAAGATAACTGAATTAGGAGAAAATCTAAAAATATATAAGTTTGGTATAGGATTTGAGAAGATTACACAATATTTGAAAAAAATAGTAGAATCTTGATGTGTAATCTACCGAGAAGACCTAAAACAATCAATGAGTTAGAAAAAGTTAATTTTTTAAACTAAATCTCAGTGGTCGATCTCACCCGAGATGAATCGAGAAAACGAGTTTAACAAGCTTTCAAAAAGCATGTTAATTTTGAAAAGTGAAACTTGAGTTTGCTAATTCTAACAAAAAAAATTTTCGTTTGTGAAAAAGTTGACAATAAAATAATTGTGATATAATTTGAAGAGGGTTATAAAACACATTTAGTTCCTAAATGTTCATGAAAATAACAATTTAGTCCCTCACTTTTAGTTGGTAATGATTTAATCCCTCTATATTCAAAATTTTAATGATTTAGTCCTTAAACTTTAATAAATAATAATTTAATCTCTATATTTTACAATTTGTAATGGGGTCAATCCCTATTATGAAAAATATTAAGATGTAATGAAATTGCTTATAAATGTAGATTGATGAACGAATTAAAAACATCAAATTTATTTATAAATTATAAAGACTAAGTCATTATGTTATGAAAGTTGACACTTAATTATGTTTTTCCTTAATAGAGATTAGATTATTACAAAATTTTAAATAGAGGGAATAAATTAATATTTTTTAAAATTCAGAGGCTAAAATGTTACAGATTTGAAAATATAAGAACTAAATTGTTAGTTCTATACAGATTTTAGGATTAAAATTATTTTTTAACTAGATTTATTGGAAGCATAGTCACTAAAGTAAAAAAAAAAAAAAAGTAGTTTAACTAATCTGAGCTCATTAAAAAATTATAAATTTGTTGGTGATCCTCAATTGATGAATTGAATTATTTTAAAATTTTGTTGAGGGAAAGTACAACTAATTTTGTTTTGCATTAGCTTAAAGTTTGGTTGAAGTTGGAGCTCTCCACAAAAGGAAAGTGTGAAACTTTGCATGCTTTGGAGGTTTCCAATCCCTTTCATTTGATGAAATAGAAAGTTTGGCCTTCAGCAACAAACTATCTTTTTAACATTATATTTTATCAATTATTATAACCAATTATAATGATTGGATCATACAATATTTCTTAGTCAAATATTTATATAAAATCAATTTAAGTTTTAAAATGGTTTCTTGGTCAAATTACAAGTTTACTTTTTATGCTTCAAATTTTCAAATTGTTACTAAACTTCAAAATTAAAGTATACTTAGATTTTATAGTTATTTCTTAAGACGTCTAATAATTTAAAGACCTATTAGATATTTCATGACAAAATAGACACAAATTTAATAGGTTTAATTATTGTATGATTGCAGGTGATCTAATTGATTAAGAGCTTAGATTCCTAATTGAATATAAACTTGATGGTAGAAGTCCATTTCTAGTTGACTAGGATTTAACCTTAGGGTTATGGTCCCCAAACAATACGCACTAAGTCATTATAATACACACTAAGTCTTTCTTGAATCCCATCTAGAAGAACATTTGTAGTTTTGGTTATCTTAAAATTATCGTCTTGAAGCTATCATCAATCTTTCAATGGAATCCAGTATGCTAATTGTTCTTGGTAAATTGGCATGAATGATCTAGGGTTAATCAATTCAATATAGATTTAAAGTAATTATGTTAACAAATGATATCAGAGTATTAATTTTCTGATGGATTATTGGTCCATGTTTGTTTTCCCTTTGGATTTGATTCAATTTTAATTTCTTTTGCAGTTGATTAAAGATTAAAAAAAAAAAAATGGCATTACGACACACATGAAAAACCTCAGGCCACGATTTTTTTTAGGGGTCGATCTGTATTAAAGAAACTGCCGGGGTTGGTTTTGATCAAAAGTCACAGATTATGATTATCATGATTTTCCAGCGATGAATTTTCAATCAAAAGAGCTTGTCGGCTGTGAATTTGAGTTGGTTTTAGTTTGATGAATTATGTGATTTTAAGTGGATTTTAATTGGATAAATTCGGTGAATTTAAGTTGGTTTTAATTTGGATTCTGTGTATTTAGGTGGGTTTTAAGGTTAAATTGATTGAAGATCTTGTATTTTTCAATAATGGTTCAATTGAAATTAATCAATCCGGTAGGTAATTATTGTTTAATTATGTATTGATTGATAATTTTGTAATTTTAAATTTAAATTTTGATGGATGATTTTGTGCATTTAAGCTTAAATTTGATTAAATATTTATGATTTTTAAGTTAAATTTGATTAAATATTTATGATTTTAAGTTTAAATTTAATTAATCATATTGTGAATTTAGGTTTAAATTTGATTAATCATATTGTGAATTTAAGTTTAAATTTGATTAACCATGTTGTGGATTCAAGATTAATTGATCATGTTGTGGTTTCAATTTTAAATTTGATTGATAATATTTGGTGATATTCACATGTTTATATTGCTTTAATTGTATTACGTGAATACAATTTTTTGTGAATTTTGGCAATGACTATTTGATGTTCTTTTATTTTTTTTTTGTACAATAATATTATTATATTATTGTGTCATATTTTGATTGAATTGGTCAAAATAATATGTTATCAAAGTAACATCTGTTATATAGGTTGGTTTAATTCTAAAATATAAGATGTGCATATTCATGAATTTATGCGGATAATTATCGGCCCAAAGGAAGATAATTATTTGGTCAAATTAAAAGCTATTTTTTTTTACAGAGTTAGTTATTGTTAGTATTTTTATTACTGCATTGAAGTACCATTTACCGTTGGTGTTTTTGTTCAAAGGCTGGACATCAATATTGTGTTAGGTATCTTGTTAAAGGGGTCCACCACATATGTAAAGTTACTTTGATATATTTTAGTTGTGAGTATATGTTTTGCTATTTATTGTTTCAGTTAGTCTTACTCAAATATCTGGAAATTTGAGTTTAATCCCTAAATTGAATGAATCGAACTTCAAGATTTGGAAGGAAAGACTAGAGATACTTCTCAAGTGTATGGATTTGGATCTTGCATTAAAGACCGATAAACCTACTTCTACTGAGGAACCACCGAATACGACTAAATAGAGAAGTGGGAACGGTCAAATTGTATATGTCTGATGATCATTAGCCACTCCATTCCGAAGTCTTTTCGGGGTTCTATCACGGAAAGTGAAAATGTCATGCTAATTGAGAATTATTTTTCTAAAAATGAAAAAGGGGAAGCAAGTAGTCTTTTGACAACTTCTATGGGGTATAAAGGCAATGAGAACATAAGGGAGTACATTATAGAAATGTCTAATCTCGTAGGTAAATTAAAGGCACTTGGTATCGCGATAAATGAAAATTTACTTGTACATCTAGTACTTATCTCTCTTCTTGCACAATTCATTCATTTAAGATAAGCTATAATACCCAGAAGGATAAATTGAGTATTAATGAGCTTATCTCACAAGGTGTGTAAGAAGAAGATATGATTAAGAGAGAAAGAACAAAAATTGCTCATTTGACAATTGACTCTCATGATAAGAAGAAAAGGAAATCTACGGGTGCTACAGAAGGGACATCTCAGCAAAATAAGAGAAAGAAACATGTTACTAAAAATCCTTGTTTTTTCTACAAAAAGGAAGGCCACTTCAAGAAAGTTTTTTCCAAGTACACCAAATGGCGTGTAAAGAAGGGTAATCTTCTTAGTTTGATTTTTTCTGAAATTAATTTAGCTTCTGTACCTACAAATACTTGGTGGATAGATTCTAGTGCTACTACTCACATAAGTATATCAATGTAGGGTTTCTTGTGGAGCTAACTACCAAATGATGCTGAAAGATTCATCTTTGTAGGCGATGACAAAATAGTTCTAGTTGAAGCTATTGGGAATTTTAGATTACATTTAAAAACTGGTTGTTATTTGAATTTGAATGAGACTTTTATTGCATTGTCATTTAGATGAAATTTAGTATCTATTTTCAACTTGTACAAATTTGGTTTTACTTGTTCTTTTGGAAATAATAAAGTTAGTCTTTTTCAAAATTCCAAGCATATTGGTACCAGTTCTTTAATTGATAATTTGTATATGCTTGATTCTTTTGCTTCATTTAATAAGATCTTGTTATTTAATTCATGTGGTATAAAACATAAATTAAATGAGAATTCGGCTATGTTATGGCATCAGCGTTTAGGTCACATCTCTAAATAGAGAATTCAGAGACTTGTATCAAATGAAATTCTTGATTCCCTTGATTTAAGTAACATTGACGTTTGCGTGGAATGAATTAAGGGAAATTATACAAACATAAGAAAATTAGGTGTCAACAGATGCTCATGTCTTAAAACTAATATACACAAACATTTGTGGTCCATTCCCTACAACTTCTTGGAATGGACAACAATATTTTTACATTCGTAGACAACTATTCAAGATATGATTACCTATATTTAATTCATAAGAAGTCTCAATCTTTGGACGTTTTCAAGTCTTTTAAAGCTGAAGTTGAACTTCAACTTGGAAAGAAAATTAAGGTCGTCAAATCTGATAGTGTTGGTGAATACTACGATAGATATGATGGATTAGGTGAACAATGTCCAGGATCCTTTGTAAGAAAACCTAGAGGAATGTGGAATTGTCCTGCAATACACTATGTTAGACAAACCTAGCATGAATAGTATAGTGGAAAGGCGAAATATAACATTTAAGAATATGGTAAGAAGTATAATTAGTCATTCTTCTTTACCATAATCCCTCTGGGGCGTGGCGCTAAAGACTATAATATATATCCTTGATAGGACACCTAGTAAAGCAGTAGCTAAAACCCATTATGATACGTGGACAGGAAAGAAGCCTAGTATTAGGCATCTTCACATCTGGGGTTGTCCAGCTGAGGCAAGGTCTTATAGGCCTAACGAAAGAAAATTGAACTCAAGAACTATTAGCTACTATTTTATTGGGTATTATGAGTGCACTCAGAGTTTCAAGTTTTAGGATTTCACTTCTAGATCATTTTGAGACGGGAAATGCTAGATTCCTTGAGGATGTTGAGTTTGGGGGGAAGATAACATAAGGAAAGTTGTCTTTGAAGAGGAATTAGTTTTTTTTTCCTAATGTGGTTATAAATGATGTTCAGGCTCCAATTTTTGACTTCACTATTAAACCAATTATAGAACAAGACAATATTGAGGTCACCGTTGTTGAATCTGAAGTTCAAACTCAATAACTTCAAGAAGTGCCACTAAGGAGATCCAATAGAGAAAGAAGAAGTGCAATTCCAGATGATTATATTATATTTCTTCAAGAAAATCAAGATGATGTGGGTGTAATGGAAGATGATCCAATCAACTTCCAATAAGCTCTATAAAGTTCTAACTCTAAAAAATGGATAAATGTTATGGAAGAGGAAATAAAATCCATGAAAGACAATGACGTTTGGGAACTTTTCGAATTGCTATCAAGAGTGAAACCCATAGGTTGTAAATGGATATTTAAAATCGAAAGGGATTCACACGTAAAATCAAAAGATATAAGGCTCGTCTTGTTGCAAAGAGATTTACTCAAAAGGAAGGCATTGATTACAAAAAGATTTTCTCTTCGATTTCATAGAAAGACTCTTTTAGGGTAATCATGACACTGGTAGTTCACTTTGATTTAGAGCTACACTAGATGGATGTGAAAACTACGTTTCTCAATAGGAACATTGATGAGACAATTTATATGGTGTAACTAGAAAACTTTGTGTCTGATAATTCAAAGTCTATGGTGTGCAAATTGAAGAAATTCATCTATGGTCTCAAGAAAGTCTCTCGTCAATGGTATCACAAATTCCATGAAGTAATTATCTTATTTGGTTTTGAGGTGGATATAGTGGAAGATTGGGTATATCATAAGTTTAGTGGGAGTAAATCTATCTTTCTGGTGTTATATGTCGATAACATACTTATAGCAAGTAATGATGTAGGTTTATTGCATGACAATAAGAGGTTTCTAAAAAAGAATGTTAAGATGAAGGATCTTGACGATACATCTTTTGTATTAGGAATTGAAATACTGCGAGATCATTCTTAAGGTATTTTAAGATTGTCACAAAATAACTACATTGAAAAGATTTTGAGTAGATTTGACACGAAAGATTGTGCACCAAGAGATACCCTAGTCGTCAAAGGTGATAAATGTATTTAGATCAATGTCCCAATACCACACTCGAGGCTAAATATGCATAAGGCTCCCTATGCATCAACTGTTAGAAGTCTAATGTATGCTCAAGTATGTACGCGTCCAGATATTGCATTCATAGTTAGAGTGTTAGGCAGATATTTGAGCAACTAAATGAGTTATGAGTGATAGAGTTACGAACATGATAGCAGAAATAATTTGAATAAAAAAACACTTTAATCACATTAATTTCATAGGTCAAACATGCTTGTTCATGAAAGGGAAAAATGGGTTTAAGAACAACAACCTTTGTATCTCAAAATTCTCCCTCTCCTCTTGATAATTTTGATCACAAACACGTCGAGGACCATCACTAGAGCCTTCCCCACTATTCTCTGACCTTAGAACGGATTGTGGGATCCAAATTTGTGATGTGTTTTAAGAAATTTTGGAATTTGGGTGTTCTTGGTATACAAAATTTTGGAGAGAAATTTGACATTAATTCACCATCGAAATCCCCTCAAATATCATCTTCTTTTCTTCTATTTATAAAAAAAATTATGAATGATAGATTTAACAACAAATTGACAACAAATTTGCCCACTTTCTTGGTGAAATTCATTTGGCAAGATGTGGATTTAGGTAGCGTTCAAGCAAGTAGGTTATTAGTCAAAAAACCATCTAAATCCACTAACCATTGTTAAATTGAATTTCTTAAATTCAATTTTTAATTTGAATTTCCTAAATCCACTTTTAATTTAAAATTATTTTAAACTTAAAATTAATTTAAATAATTAATTTTAAATAAAACAATTTTAAATATTTAAATATTTAATTAAACATTTTAATTAATTTAAATTAATTTAATATCAAATATTAAATTAATATTTTCACACTTAATCTTGACTTATCTAAAAAATAATATTTAAATCAAATTTTAATATTTTCGATGCTCATTGTCATTTAATTCATATTTAAATGATTTTTGGTTTAAGTATATTGTCTATAACTAACCCTTATTCCTTTAACCGAATTCAAATGTTTCAAATTCGCTCATCACACCGCTCTAAGGTTTAACCCGATATGAGCTAGCAAGGGGACCTAATGGACCTATAGATCATGAGTTATAATGATCTAAGTTTAACCAACTAAACTCTTTAACCTAGTTAACCAACATTCGTTAACTATTGGGATACTCCACTAAAGTCCAGTAGTTGCACTCTCCTCACTATAGATATATTTCTGTTCACTTGATATAACCCTGATCAGTAAATCGATCCTTCCTATGTTGTCCATAACTACAGCTGGATCAAAATTACCATTTTGCCCTTATAATTACTTATTGTTCTTTAAGTCCCGTTGATCCTCTAATGAACAATTAGTTTGCGGTTTAACCAAATCGAGTCCCTCTCAGGCCAGTGATAGGGCGGAACCCCATGTTCAAAACCTAGAGTTAGCATTTAAGGGAACAACCTCTCTACTATCCCTAGAAGCAGGTATGAGAGAATTTCATCTCGTACCCTATGTCCCGACTATCTATTAGGTCTTATCCCTGAAATAGGGAGCTTATTGAGTGGCGAACTTGAGCCACTCTTACCCATACAGATCTAAGGATAATCTCAAATAGATAGGATTACATAGTTAACTCAGGATTTAGATCGAGTTACCTAGGTCATCGTATTGAAATAGTCAGTCTTAACAATAAACGACGTTATAAAGTAAAAATGACTATATCGTGGTCCGGTCTTATGCAAACTCATTGCATAGGACACCTCCACTCATATGTCTCTACATGAAAGATTCAAGATCACATCTTTTGTATCAAATAAAAAGTGGGTTGTATCCAATAAAAAGTGGATCGTATCCAATAGTGTTCCCATGACAAGGTACCCAGCCATATCCCTATACTATATATCGTTTTTGGCTATTTACTCGAACTTGATCTATTTTTATGACTCTACATAAAGTCCATGTATTCATGATATAGCCAAGGGTTCTTAGTTTATTGGATTTAAGATTACAAATCACTAATTCAATAATCAACTTTTTTATCAACTTTTTTTAAAAAACGTTAATAACAACTTTATTGGATATAGAATATTTTTATGGTTTACAAACCATGTGTTTTAGGATATAAACCCAACATACTCCCACTTGGATTAAAACTTCAGCAGGATCATATATATACATAATGTTGACTTTAAGAGAGAAAAACATATAAATACAATAAACTAGGGCATATAACATATACCCATGTCTTCTCCCACTTGCCTAGATTATATAACTCGTAATCCTAGTCTTACTAGGTGACCCTCAAACACTTTAGCTGTAAGGGCCTTTGTAAAAGGATCAACAATATTGTCTTGGGAGGCTATCTGCTTCACAATAACATCTCCTTGTTGGATAATCTCTCAGATGAGATGGTATTTTCGCTCAATGTGCTTCCTGTGTTTATGGCTTCTGGGTTCTTTGAAATTTGCAACTACTCCGCTGTTATCACAATAAAGGGTGATGGGAGATGTATATTTGGAACCATTTTCGAATCTGTTAAGAGCTTTTTAAGCCATACAACTTCCTTTACTGCTTCACACATAGCTACGTACTTAGCCTCCATGGTGGAGTCAACAATAAAACTTTGCTTGATGCTCTTCATACTACTGCTTCTCCATTCAGAGTGAACACTGATCCCGATGGGGATTTCCTCGAATTTTTATCGTTCTAAAAATCAGATTGTTAGTATCATACATGAGCATATAATCCCTCGTTCTCCTTAGATACTTGAGAATATTTTTAATGGCAGTCCAATCATCATATCCCAGATTGAACTGATACCTGCTGACAATTCCCATAGCATAACATATGTCAGGTTGTGTATATAACATGACATACATCAGACTACCCACTGTTGAAGCATAGGAAATTCGTCTCATATCCTCAACTTCTTGAGGTGTCTTATTGTTTTTTTGACAAATGAATTCCATGCCTGAAGGGTAATAGACATTTTTTGGAATTTTGCATGTTATATCTAAACATCAATTTGTCAATATAGGATGTTTGAGACAAGGTTACCGTTCCATTCTTGCGATTTCAAACAATTTGGATTTGAAGAACATATTAAGCTTTTCCTAAATCCTTCAATAGGAATTAGGTTGCTAGCCACTATATAACGTCAATCAGGTTTCCTACATTATTCCCAATGAGTAGGATGTCATCTACATACAACACCAAGAAAGCTACAGTAGTGTTGACAATTTTCTTGTAGACACAAGGTTCGTCAACATTTTTTTCAAAGCCATAAGGTTTGATTGTAGTATCAAACCTTATATTCCAGGATTGAGAAGCTTGTTTTAACCCATAAATGGATCGTTTAAGCTTACAAACCTTTTGTTCTTGATCCTGTTCTACAAACCCCTCTGGTTGAGACATATAGATACACTCCTCAAGATTGCCATTCAGAAAGGTTGTCTTGACATTCATTTGCCAAAATTCATAATCATAAAATGTAGTAATGGATAAGAGTATTCTAACTGACTTTAGCATGATAACAGAAGAGAAAGTTTCTTCATAGTCCACCCCATTTTTCTGAGTATAACCCTTTGCCACTAGTCGAGCCTTAAAAGTCTGTACTTTACCAGCTTGGTCTCTTTTCCTATTGTAGATCCATTTACAACCAATAGGTTTTACATCATTTGGTTGATCAACAAGTTCCTAGACTGAATTGTAGTCCATAGACTCCATTTTGAGGTCTTTGGTTTTGATCAATTGGTCTCGGTCTACATCATTCATTGCTTGTTTATAGGTTAATGAATCCTTAATGCCATCATCAGGTATGATGACCTGAGTTTCTGTTAAACCCAAGTAACGGTCAAGCTGATGAATAACCCTTCCACTACGTCGAGGCACTCTCAATTCTTGAGATGGATGTGACTGACCAGAAGTGTTGGTCCCATCAACAACTCTTGTAGATGGTCTGGCCTTATCAACAACTTCGATTGATTTATCTACAGCTTCTTTGGAAATTTCACTCAATACTAGTTTACTGTGAGGTTGATGATCTCTCATATGGTCTTCCTCTAATGTAGCGTTTATTTATAAAAACATTTGTTTTCTTGAAGGTCGTGAAATAGACCACCTTTCGTTTCTTTGGGATATCCCACGAATAGACACAATTTTGAATGACGTTATAATTTTTTAGGATTTTGCACTAACACATATGCAGGGCATCCCCATATCCTAAAGTGACGTAAACTACATTTATGCCCTCTCCATAACTCATAAGGTATTTTAGAAACACTTTTAGAGGGAACGTTATTCAAAATGTAAGTCATAGTCTCTATTACATATCCCCAAAATGAATCAGGCAACTGAGCATAACTCATCATTGATTTAACCATGTCTAACAAGGTTCTGTTTTTTCTTTATGATACACTATTTTGCGGTGGTATACCGGATGCTGATAATTGGGACTAGATTCCATGTGCTATCAAATAGTCTCGAAATCTCATATCCATATACTCTTCACCTCGATCTGATCAAAGTTTCTTGATTGTTTTACCTAATAGGTTCTCAACCTCAGCTTTATATTCATTGAACTTTTCAAGGGATTAAGACTTGTGACGCATTAGGTAAAGATAGCCATACCTAAAATAGTCATCTATGAAACTGATGAAATATTCATATTCTCTTCGTTATTTGACATTCATTGGTCTAAAGAGGTCTTAATGCACGAGTTTTAAGCGTTCTTTGACTCTAAGACCTTTTCGAGTAAAAGATCTCTTGGTCATTTTACCCTCAAGAAAAGACTCGCAAGGAGGTAGAGAGTAGTTGTCTTCTAATTGATTTAGGTGTCCACTCTTAACCAATCTCCCAATCCTATTGAGATAAATGTGGCCAAGTCTTAAGTGCCAAAGATAGTTATTTAAAGAAACTTTTCGCCTAGTTTCAGCTATTTTAAACATCTTAGTATTTAAAATAGCTTTTACTTTGGACGACTTTAACATATATAAGTTGTCTTTAAGTCCTGCAGAACAAATTTGAATACATTTTTTGCGAATGAACACATTCATTGATATCAAAAGATACTTTATATATTTTTTCTAGCAGACACAAGATAGATACAAGATTTATTTTCATTTCAAGAACAAAAAGGAAATTTTCAAGTAAAATATATTTATCTCCAAAAAACAACTTCAGGTCTCCCACTGTTTTAACTGAGACTACCTCTCATGTTCCAACCCTGAGAGTTATCATGCCATCCACAAGCTACTTCTAAGAACTAGTTTCCTAAAAATAAGAACAACAATGGTTAGTGGCCTTTGAATCTAGTATCCAGGTGGAGTTATCAATCTCCACTAAACATGTTTCAACAACTAGTAAATCATATTTACCTTATTTTTCTTTTTCAACCTTCTTCTCTAAGTACTTTAGGCAATTGAGTTTCCAGTGCCCATCTTCGTTATTGTGGAAACATTTTCCTTTATCTGCAACTTTTTACTTTCCCTTGTTTGTTGTATAAGCCTTACTTTTGCCTTTACCCTTCTTCTTCATCTGAATACTTTTATTCTTAGAAGTAGAGGGTCCAGTCTTAGTTCCTTAGGAAGATCCTCTTTTGAACTTCTTTGAGGTTACAACGTTTTTTTCCCCTTCTTTCCCCTTCTTTTTCATAAGAGATTGATATGACTAGAGCTCGTTTAAGAGAGTAGTCAGATTGTACTCAATCTTGTTCATCACAACATTCATTTGAAATTGGAGGGAACTCTTCGGAAGAGATTCCATTATGAAACTAGTCTGACTTTTCTCATCTATGACAACACCATTTGCATCGAGGACGATGCATGCTTTTAAGTTTGGGATGGGGGATGATGGTGTTGACATTCAACATGCGGAAGTAATTAGGATCTTAAACACTCTAATTCCATCAATTTAAGCAAACAAGCAAGCATGTTCAATAAGAGAAATAAGGTTTTGAAGTTATACCTTTGAAGAACTCCTCAAATCTTCAAATCTAGCTCGAATCTTCACTCCAAATACTTGTAGACTACCACTTGATCTTCCCTACTATTCTCTAGGATCTTAGAATGGGTGGTGGAACCCAAAATGAGAAGGAAATAGAAGAGAATTTTAGAGGAATTCTGTGTTTTGGGTGCCCAACTCAAGAGAACTCCTTTCTCTTTTTAATTTTTGAATTGCATCCAACTAAATTCTCAGCCAAATCTACCTTTTGATCAGCATCTACATGCAAATCAAACACCCTAGGAGATGACACTAAAACAAATACAATTAATAGAATTTGAGGTGTAATATAAGGTAGGAAATTTAGGATTCTTCCACTATAATCATTTTCTATTTTTTTTTTAATGAATTTCACAAATCCATTTTAAAATATATTGTAATTTTAAATTAAATTAACTTAAACAATTAATTTTATGTAAAATTTCTTTAAAACCAATTTTAAAGAAAATTAATTCAAATAATTAATTTAGAATAAATTAATTAAATAATTAAATAAATTTAATTAATTTAACATCAATATTAAATTAATAATACATCAATTCCAAAACATGAATCCATATTCATGTTTAATCTGTAAATCAAATTTAAATATATTTCAATATTTCAATTTTGTTTAATTCGATAATTAAACGTTTAATTATATCACATATAATTAATAATTTCCTCAAATCAAATTTGAATATTTCAAAATTTCTCATCACACTATTCTAAAGTTTAGTCCGTTTGTGAGCTAGTAGAGGGACATGACTCTAACAATTCGAGATCAATTGATTAAACTCTTTAAACCGAATTAATCAATATTCGTTAACTACCGGGTCACTTCACTAAAGCCAAGTATCTACACTCTCATCACTGTAGATATATTTTTGTCCACTTGATTTAACCATAATCAGTAAGTCGACCCTTCACAGGTTGTTCGTAATAACGGCTCGGTCAAAAGCTATTTTACCTTCGAGATTACATCTTGCTTCTTAAGTCCCACTGATCCTCTAATGAACAATTGGTTTGTGATCCAATCACCAAATCGAGTTCCTCTTGGGCCGATAAGAGGGTGGGGATCCTTGTTCAAGACCTGGAGTTAGTACTTAAGGGAACAACCTTTCTATTATCCTTAAAAGCGGGTATGAGTGACTTTCATCTTGCACTTTATGTCTCTAGTTATCTACCTGATCTTACCCTTGAAACGAGGGACTTATTAAGCCGACGCTGTTGGGACAGCCCTTACCCATACAAATCTAAGGATAATCCCAAATAAAAAAGAGTTAGTTCAGATTAAGGTCGACTTACCTAGGTCATTGTTTTGAAATAGTCAGTCTTAAACAGTAAACAATGTAATAAAGTAAGAGTGACTTATTTCTTGGTCTGGTCTTATACAAACTCTTTGCATAAGACGCCTCCACTCGCATGTCTCCACATGAATGATTTAGTATCAGTTTGTTTTTATTAAATACAAAGTAGGCTGCATCCGATAGTATTTTCAGAATAAGGTACCCACCTTATCCATATACTATAGACCGTTTTGGCAATCTACTCGAACTTGATCCACTCTTATATCTTCATATAAAATCCAAGTACTCATGTAATAGCCATGAATCTTAATTTATTGGATTTAGTTTTTACAAGTGCAATTTATATATTCAATAATTCTTTTATTGAATAAACCTCAATAACCACTTTATTGCAAATAAAATATATTTAATTTTACAAACTGCGAGTTTTAGGACATACAACCCAACAAACTCCCACTTGGATTAAAACTCTAGTGGGTTTACATATACATACAATGTTGAGTATGAGAAAATAAATACAATAAACTACGGCATCAGACAACCATTAATTCTCCCACTTGCCTTAGATTTATCTATCTTGTAATCCTAGTCCCACTAGGTGGCCCTCGAACATTTTAGTGAAGAGAGTCTTTGTAAAAGGATCAACTGAATTGTCTTATGAGGCTATCTTTGTGATGTTCACGTTTCCTCGGTGTACTATCTCCCTGATAAGATGGTACTTGCGCTGAATGTGCTTTCCGCGCTTATGGATTCTTGGTTCTTTGAAATTTGCAAATGCTTCATTGTTATCACAATAGAGAGTGATCGGCAGATGCATATTTGTAACCATCGGTCAAGAACTTTCGAAAACATACTGCCTCCTTGGCTGCTTCACATGTAGCTACATACTCTGCTTCCATGTTGGAGTCAACAATACAACTTTATTTTATTCTCTTCCATACTTTAGCTCCTCCCTTCAGAGTGAATACTAATCCCAAAGTTAATTTCCTATAATCCACATCAGTCTGAAAATCAAAATCAATGTATCTAGTAAGGATTAGATTCTTAGTACCATACACGAGCATATAGTCCCTCGTTCTCCGAAGATACTTGAGGACCTTCTTAACGACAGTCCAATGATCTGAAGGAGTTAGCATGTGATTAACGAAAAAAATTAGGATCTTAAGTACTTTAATTCCATCAATTTAAGTATAGAAACATACAAGTTCATAAACTAAAAATAGGATTTTGAAGATATACCTTTGAAGAACTCTTCAATCTTTAAATCTAGCTTGAATCTTCACTCCAAATGCTTGTAGACCACCACTTGATCTTTCCTACTATCCTCTAGGACCTTAGATTGGATTGTGGGATCCAAAATGAGTTGGAATTGGAGAATTTTTTTTAGGTAAAATTGGTATTTTTGGTGTTTAGAAGTTGAAGAACATTTCTTCAACTAACTCAGAATTTCAGCCAAATTCATCATCCCCAAATCAGCTGAATAAAACCAATTTTATTCAATAAGTTCATGCACATGCATTGTATGACGAGGTGACACCAATTAACCTTAATAAGAGGTGGTTTTTGGGTGGAAGATGTGTGTTGAAAGTGGAAAAACCCACTAAACACAATTTTCAAAATTTTAAATTAAAAAATAATTTTCTTTAATTTTAAAATTTCAAAAAATTAAATTAAATTAAAACAAAAATTGAATTTGATATTTGAATTTTCATAAAATTCAAACTCAAATTTTCTAAATAAATATAATTCAAATAGTTAATTTAAATAATTAATTAAAATAATTTAATATCCAATATTAAATTATCTACACCATCAATTCCACAATCATGAGTCCCTATTCATTTATTTAATATTTAAATCAAATTTAAATATTATCCAATTCTTCAATTCCGTTTATTTCAATAATTAAACGTGTAATTATATCGTATATAATTAATAATTCCCTTAATTCGTATTTGAACCGTTCAAATTTACTCATCACACTAATCCAAGGTTTAGTCTGTTTATGAGCTAGTAGGGGACCTAATGGACCTACAAATCATGGGCTCCAACGATTCGAGTTTAATTGGCTAAACTCACCGAATTAATCCACATTCCTCAGGTCACTCCATTTCATTTGTAGTTGTTGCAAATTCCAATTTGAGTATCAAAGTCTAAAGCTCAATAGTTGCATTCCCTTCACTGTAGATATATTTTGTCCACTCGATATAACCATAATCAGTAAGTCGGCCCTTCATAGATTGTTCGTAATAATGACTGGGTAAAAAATTGTTTTATCCCGAGATTACATCTTGCTCCTTAAGTACCACCGATCCTCTAATGAATAATTTGTTTGTAATCCAATCACCAAACTGAGTCCCTCTCGAGCCAATGAGAGGGTGGGGCCCCTTGTTCAAGACCAAAAATTAAACTATAGGTTACATTGTATTAGATACAATATTAAACTATAGGTTATATATTATATTTGATATAACATATAGTTAAATATAATATTATATGATAATGTAGGTATCATATATATATATATATATATATATTAAAGTTTTTATTAAAATTAATTTTATTTTTCTAATTTTTTTTATGGGAGGGAGTTGTACAACTCCCCATTTTTTTCTCCATTACGTTTATGGGAAGAGGGGTTGAATAGATCGTTTAGATTTTTCTTCCTCTGTTGGTTTTACAGAATTATTCTGTAATTCTTACGATATCTCCCAATCTTCTCTTCTCTCTCTAATCTCCCTCATCCAAAATTGCCAGAGCCCCACATCCTCTTAAATTTTTACCTAGAGAACACCGAGGTTTCCTTCATGGTGGTGCCCAATTAGAGTTTGAGAGATTTTTCAATTGAAGAACTTTCTTCAAATGCAAGGGTTTTCTAACCAATTTTATTTTTCTGTATTTTGTTTTGAGCATTCTGTAAATTTCTAAATTAAATGCATAATTTTCTATTCATCTCTGTAAAATTCTATTCTATGAAAAATGGGAAATTTGGATGATCCTGTTTTCCGCTGAAGGACCTTTCAAAAGGATCCTTCAATTGGTATCACAACTTTTGGTTTTGATCCCAATTTTCCCTATTTTTTTAGAATATTTTTACAATTTATGGTGGGTTTCTGCATTCTTTATTCATGTGATAGATATCTGTGAATGTGGTTTGCAATTAATGGATGGTTTCGAGATTAGATGTCATAGATTCATTTTTTTTATTACAAATTTTGTTTTGTAAAGGCCCATGTTTTTGGGCATAAATTTGCTATTCTATATTATTTGTTGTTGATTCATTCATGATGTTCCCGATCATTTTCTAGAGAAAATGATGTAAAAATCGAAAGAGTTTCGAAGGAGTTCAAAATTATACCGTGGGCGATTGTACAGTATCGTCGCTACGTTCTGCCCTAGCATCGCGACGTTGCGATGCAGTGGATGAAGAAAATCTTAGTAGCGTCGTGACAATAGAGCACAACATTGTGACGCTCCAAGAAGGAGAGGACACACAGTCTAGCCCTGGTTTGCGTGCGGTTCGTGGACTGCTGGTATGGTTCGGTTCATGGGTTCTCTGGTTCGAGTTGGTTGGGTTCATCTGGACCGATTCATGGCTGGTTCGAGCAGTTCGCGGTCTGGTTCGAGTGGTTCAAGGCCTGGTTCACTTGTTTTGAATCTGATGACTATTATTTTGTAATAGTTAGATTTTTTTTTCTAATAAATATCTGGTCTATTAATTTCTTTTAAATTATGCATGTGATATATGACTAAATAGTTTATTATTATATGCCATATAGTATTAAATCCCACTATAGGTTATGCATTTAATTTTATGCATCATTTATATTATCAGTGTTATAATATATATATTTGCATGATTTAATTTCATAGTATGTTCATGCATCATATAGTATAAAAGTTATAATATATGAATGCATGCATTAATAACATATATATACATCATTTATATTATAAGAGTTATAATATATAGTATGAATGTATGTTTGAAGTATGTTATAAATAGTTTCATTACCTTATTATATAATTGTTATATAAGTTAGTAATGAAATGAATTTGTATGAAGCATGACACTACCTTAGGTAACTTATAAATGTTATAATTTACTAAGTAGGTCAATTGCATTCAATGTATGATTTTAATTTGTTTCATTTGTTTATAATTATTATAACTAATTGAAATTAGAAAGTAAATTCAATAATTCAGAATTGCATGCAAACTTTAGGTTAAAATCATCTTTTAAAATTGTTTTAAAACATGATTCAAGTAGACCTAAGATCACTTTTCTAATGAGGTTAGAAATTTAAAATTAATCTTTTAATCGGTTTAATAGGATCAAATTGATTCTCAATCAAAAGATTAATATTATAACAAATGTATATATAAGGGACCTTTTGTCTAAATGTAGTTTTGTCTAGGCTAGGGTATTTAAGTTGACAGAAACGTAATACCCCTATTTGGGAACTTAAGAAAGGTGAATTAGATAGATTTGTTATAAGCATCCAATGTTTGATTAAAGTTTGTTAAAGTGTTTAATAGACATTAATCAAAATTGTTTAATTATCCAAAGGAAAGTGTTGTTTTTGAGCAAATTAAACAATCACTTAGTTAAAATCAGCAGTCAGATTTTCCTAAGTTATTTAACCATAGGTAAAACACTTGTGGAAGAAAAATAGGGTATATGATACTTCATTTTTCCTCTTCACATTTCTCCCTAAAAGTTCACACCGTGAGAATCTATTATCGGCCTTGAGGAAACCTTGAGTATCCCCCTGTGGATGATCAAACATCAAGGGAATAGAGAGAGTGTTTATAGTAAGTGAAAGTGGGACGTGTGACAACACATCCCTCGCTCTCTCTCATTAGTTTGAAGTAAAGTTTCATGCACGGACTCGTAGCACCTTGAGTGTCCCCCTACGGATGGCATAGTAGCACGACGCTTTATTCAAACTCCAAAAATGGATAGGATTACTTTAGTTTCATGTCCTAATTGGTTTTTCCCTATGGTTTGCTCATTGGGGCGAAACTTTAGAATCTAAAATGAGGGGTTACACTTACAAGAAATGTTAAGCAAGTTTAACAGTTTCTGGACTGAACAATGGTGACTAATAGTCATAGTAACAAAGAGTTGTTCTGTCTATTGGTTGAGATTGTCTCATTTCAGTGAAAGGGTATCTGATCACCCTACGGTGACTTTTGTCTTGCCTCACTGAAACATCATTGCAAAATAGATGTCACTTAGGGTACACTAGATTTTTTTGCTAAAATTGATTGATTTTTCTAAGTGATTTAATGCAAATCAATTAATATAAATAATTTTTATGGTTTCAGCAAACTTATTAAAAATGACTTCTGCAACGCTTAATTTTCTTTTTGCTGACAAATTAATGGGGAAAAATTACACATCTTGGAAAAATATGATCAACACAATCATAATCATCGATGACCTCCGTTTTGTCCTAATGGAGGACTGTCCTCCAATTCCAACTTTAAATGTTGCTTGAAATGTTCGAGAAGCATACCAGTGATGGACATGGGCAAATGAGAAGGCTTGAGTGTATCTTAGCAAGTATTTCCGAAGTCTTGGCCAATAAACATGAGCCCATACCCACGACCCGTGAAATTATGGAGTCCCTAAGGGAAAGTTCAGACAACCGTCCGTACAGTTCAGGCATGACGCAAATGAGAAGGCTTTAGAACACATCGACAAGTTCATGTTTGGAACAACTTCTATATCACTTAGAAACTTCCTTAACCAAACTGCCTCCTTTGCTGCTTCACAAGCAGCTGCATATTCAGCCTCCATAGTTGAGCCTACAATGCATTTTTGCTTGATGCTATGCCATACTACAACTCTCCTGTTCAAGGTGAACACTATTCCTGACTTGGACTTCCTAGAATCCTTGTCAGTTTGGAAATCAGTGTCCATGTATCCCTCACTTAGCTCCATACACGAGCATATAGTCCCTCGTTCTCCTAAGATACTTGAGGATATTCTTAACCAAAGTCCGGTGGTCTAACCCTGGATTGGACTGGTACATACTGATTATTCACACTACTTAACAAATTTCAAGCTTAATGCAAAGCATAACATACATTAAGTTGCCCACAACAGAGGAATAGGGAATACGTCTCATGTCCTCAACTTCTTGAGGTGTCTTAGGACACTGTTCCTTAGACAAGTAAGCTCCATGCTTGAAAGGAAATGAACCCTTCTTAGAGTTCTGCATTGAATATCAAATCAACATCTTGTCGATATAAGTTGCTTGAGACATAGCTAAATTTTTGTTCTTACGATCTCTAATGATTTGGATCCCAAGAACATACTACGTCTTTCCAAATCTTTCATTTTGAAATTGGGCTGCTAGACACTTTTTAACATCAATAAGGTATTCTACATCATTCCCAATTAGTAGGATATCGTCCAAATAAAGTACTAAGAAAGCTACTTTATCATTGATGATTTTCTCGTACACACAAGGCTCATCAATGTTTTGGTCAAAACCAAAAGATTTTATCACAGTATCAAACCTAATATTCCAAGATCTGGATGCCTGTTTCAATCGATAAATGGATCAATTCAGTTGCAAATATTTTGTTCTTGACCTTGGACTATAAACCCCTCGGGCTGAGACATAAAGATATTCTCTTCAAGATTGCCATTCAGAAAGGCTGTCTTGACATCCATTTGTCATATCACATAGTCATAATATGTGGCTATGGATAGGAAAATTCTTATAGAGGAGAATTCTTATAGACTTAAGCATAGTAACAGGGGAAAAAGTTTGCTCATAGTCCTCTGATAACGGGTAGGAATGCACATTATTATAGTGCTAAGTTATTAAACAATGCAGGTTTGCGTTGATAAAATATATAAGATTGTGTCCAAAAAGCATTAAGTTTATAACATTGCGATCGGATGCGTTCATCGCATAAAAACAGTTAACTTTTGTATTTTTGTGCAGAATATGCATTGATGCAAAGCATAAAATGCAATCACAAGAAAGCAATGGTCGAATGCAGTGTTACCGCAAGGCTTTGCGGTGATTTGTGCTCGCAAACATCTGCTCAAGAAGGATTGCCGCATAAAGTCACCGAAACTTAGTGGGTGCATATGGGTGAAAAGCATAATAAATCACGATGGGACAGAAAGCTGATGACGGTCGATTCCGAATTAAGTTGACAAGCCGCTAACAAACTACTGTAGCAAGTACACTCAACTTTTCGGTGACAAATATTCGGCGCATCAGACAGAAAATTAAAGCCATCCCATCAGTGCAATCAAAAGAAAGAAGCAACATTTAACCCGAAGCTCTATAAATACCGAAGGCAACCTTCAGTGAAGGAGTTCGGAGAGTGAGAGAATTTTTCCTAAAAAAGAAACAGCCTTATTCATAGTTTTTCTTTTTATTTAGAAGGCAGAGCGAGAGAAGAGAAGTGATGCCGGAAGATCGCTCTAGTCAGCTCGAGAGAGAACCCAAAGGTGTGAAAAGCAGAGAGAGGACCGACTCTCGCGAGAGCGAGACTATCTTTTGAACAGAGTAAAAAAGACAGTGTAAAAGCCTTGGGAAGCAAGAGATTGCTACCAGGCTCTTTATTCTCATCTTGCATTGTTATTTTGTATTTCAACTCTTTATCTATAAAATGGAACTTGCTATTCTACATCTGTTCACTCTCTTAAAAGCATGCATGAGTAGCTAACTTTATCGAATGGGTTGAGAAGAACTAAGCTAACATGACCTAGGACCTTCATCACATGCGATTATCTTGTCTTATGCTGCGCCTAACACCCTTTTAGAGCTACTCGAGAGAGAGTCTAAAGAAAGAACCTCAAACTTGAGAGAGCTAGGTTAGAATCTAAACTCGAGAGAGCAAGATTAGATCTGCATAAGTAGGAGATAGGGACTTAGAGATAAGCTCTGTTTGTCAACATACATCGCATGCACCCTAGAGATAGGTTATGCTATTATGTGGTCGCCTTATTTGTGTGTGTGTCATGTTGTCATCGCATAAATAAAAATAGAGGCTTATATGTAGGTCCTATAGACTCATCGCATATATTGCATGTGTTCTAGTACTAGAAGCCGTAACATTTGCGTTGAGAGATGATTTGCTATTGTATTTGTGTTGCATGATCGCATAACATGAACGCATCCTAAGAAGTATTAGTTGAACCCCTTCTCAACCCGTTCCCCGTATATTCATCGCATCTTCCGTATTAACAACTCTTTTCGTAACTCTGCCGCATACATTTATTTTACACTGCAAACAATAACCCAAGACAACTATTTGATTTATTGGTTACCGCAAAGTCTTCTTGAAAATTATCACCGCATACCATTTTCCTTAGTCCCTGAGTTTGACCCTAGACTTGCCAGGAAAGGCAGTAGGGTTTACATTTGGATTCTGCTGAGAATACTTGTTGCTCAACTCATTTCCATCACCTCATTTCATTTCATAATTTCATCTCATAAAATAACGCATCAAATTTTTGGCACCGTTGTCGGGGAATTCGGAAAATCAGTGTGCTAATGGTAATTTTTCTGATTTCTTTGCAGCTTTCAATCTCTGGCAAATTATGACCCGGAGATTGAGAGGACATTCTGACGAAGACTAAGAAATAGCTGTCGCCAACAATAACCAGATAAAGACGATATGGCGGAGCAACCTGGAAACAGAGCACCAAATGAAAACAATGTCATGGCGAATTTAATCCTACTGACAAACGATCGCAATAGGCCCATTCAGGACTATGCATCGCCAAACCTCTACGATTTCTCTACAGGGATCATGAGGCCTGCCTTTGATGGATCCCAATTCAAAATGAAACCGGTGATGCTGCAGATGATCCAGACTGCAGGACAATTTGGAGAAGGCATGGCGAGGATCCGCACGCCCACCTCCGGAGTTTCATAGAAATATGTAACACTAGTGTTCCCAAATATCTCTACCAAAGAAGTTCTTTGTTTCCATTTTCTTTGTGTGATCAGGCATGAAAATTGGCATAGTCTCTCGAACCGGGGGAGATAACTTCCTGAGAACAAGTCGTAGAGAAGTTTATGAAGAAATATTTCCCACCCACTAAGAACGCCAGGAGAAGGAAATTAAAAACCAATTTTGAACAATACATGGACGAATCGCTCAGCGATGCCTGGGCAAGGTTTAAGAGGCTAATAAGGGACTGTCCACACAACGGATTACCAGATTGTTTGCAAATGGAGATCTTTTCCTCAAAGTCGCTTCAATGAACGAAGATATAATATGCAATTGTTTTAACGATAAGTCATAAAAGCGTTGGTACTGTACCTCGTCATTACTTCTTACTTTTCTGAGTTCTTTGTGGGAAGAGGTGGCACTGTACTTCTCATGGTCTCGTCCTCTGTTCCTTTGGCTCTGAAGTGGACGTAATTCTCTGGCTCTATCGCTTCTTTTTCTCCTTCCTCTTCTCGAGTCACTGCAATCTCAAAGTTCCAGTGTAATAGAAGCAGTCCGGTTAGGCTTCTTCTTCTCCCCCATCACAGTTTTTCCGCCCAACATGTCACGACTTAACATTGCTCTTTAACTTGTTTCCCCTGGGTTGCGTGAATTTTCTGTTTGAAACTCGGTAAAGGCCCCCTTGCGGTTTGTTCTTGAGTTCGATCGCAATCTGGCCCATTCTGTAATTCAAGGTTGCGGATGGGCGTTCGCTTGTTTTTGAAGCACGGTTTCATTCTTCTCGATATACTGCTTCGACAAACTTTCCAAGGAGGAAGATTGTGGTGTGTTGCGAACTACTGGCTTGACTACTCGTCTGACCATGGTGTTTCGCGGGAAAAAATCCAGGTGGCCCTTCTTTTTACACCACTGATTGAAAATTTGTGTTGCTAGATTTTTCACCGCAAAGTTGAGTGGTTTTTCCACCCAGGGTGTAAGTGTTAAAGATGGATTATTTTTCACAAAATAAATAGACTGTGGGTTTCTGCAGGCATTCTTCCATTGCGTGTTTCCTTCATCGCAAGTCGCACACCTTGTGGCAAACTGATTTAATTGATGTTTTACTTGCCCACTATGCAGCGTTGGGCTATTGATTGCGATTCCCTGAATTAGGTTTCATCATCACAGTCATCTGACTCTGAAGTGATGCGATAGCACCATTGTTTGCATCATTATCTTTATTCTCATTGCTCTGATCGTCTCTCTCTCCAAATCCTGTGATTTTTAGAGATGCATCCGGATGTTCTTAGCCTGATATTACGTTTTTTTCTAACAGACCACCAAAGCGACCTGCCCGCATTAGCAACGTCTGCGGAAGCGGGATTTTAAGTCGTGATA
>NC_052358.1:27871592-27875390 GCF_009727055.1 Benincasa hispida
ATCCTGGGGTGACCATTTTTATCAACAGGGCATGCCCAGATTGATGTGCACGAAGGAGAGATCACCTTGAGCATGTATGGACAAAAGCTCAAGTTCGACATCTTCCATGCCATGAAGTTTCCTGATGAAGAAGACTTGAATGAATCTGACGACGACCAGAGATTGAATGAAGAAGAAAAGCCTGATGATGAAAACGAAAATGAGGATGCGATCGCATCCATTGTTGCATACCACACAATCATAGAAAAAACAAACAAGGAAGATGAGATGATTGCAACCCAAGAAGAAGAGCCAACAGTAAATGAAGAAAGAAAAAAAATGCAATCATCCTTAAAAGAACCACCGATAATAGAGCTGAAGACCCTGCCTAATCACCTGAAGTATGCCTTTTTGGGGCAGAATGAAAAGCTGCCAATAATTATTTCCTCTGAACTGAATGAAGACCAAAAGAATGTGTTGCTGAGAATTCTGAGAAAATATGTGGGAGCAATTGGATGGACAGTCACAGACATCCGAGGAATTAGCCCTGCATACTGTATGCATCGAATTCGTCTCGAAGAAAACCACAAGGGATTAATCGAACATCGGTGCAGAATCAACCTTGTGATGAAAGAGGTCGTTAAAAAAGAGATAATCAAGTGGTTAGATGCAGGCATCATTTATCCGATAGCAGACAGCACGTGGGTTAGCCCCATGCAGTGCATGCCGAAAAAAGGTGGGATGACGGTAGTCCCCAATGCAAATAATGAGTTGATACCGCAAAGAACCATCACCGAATGGCGTATTTGCATGGACTACCGCAAGCTGAATGCGACAACGAAGAAAGATCAATTCCTTTTACTGTTCAATGACCAAATGCTAGATCGTCTAATTGAAAATGACTTTTACTGTTTTTTGGATGGGTATGCCGGTTATAATCAGATTATGATTGCTCCCGAAGATTAGGAAAAGACCACATTCACCTGCCCGTATGGAGCTTTTTCTTTTCACTGCATGCCGTTCGGCCTCTGCAATGCGCCGAGCACATTCCAAAGGTGCATGATGACTATCTTTTCAGAATATCTTGAAGACTCTGTTGAAATATTCATAGACGACTTCTCTGTATATGGGCACACGTACGAAGTCTGTCTGGCCAATTTGGAGAAGATATTGAAAAGATGCGAGAAGATGAATCTCGTACTTAACTGGGAAAATGCCATTTTATGGTGAAAGAGGGCATTGTGCTGGGGCATAAGGTATCCAGGGACGGGTTGGAGGTGGATAAAGCAAAAATTGAAGCAATTGAAAAACTCTTACCTCCAACAAGTGTAAAGGCTGTAAGAAGTTTCTTGGGGCATGCCGGATTTTACAGACGTTTTGTCAAGGATTTCTCAAAAATAGCACGACCACTGAGTGCGTTGATGGAGGCTGACAGAAAATTCGACTTTGACGATAATTGCCTCAACGCATTCAGGATTTTGAAGAATGCATTGACGACCGCGCCCATATTGATCACACCTGATTGGACACTTCCCTTTGAATTAATGTGTGATGCAAGCGGGTATGCGATGGGAGCAATTTTGTCACAAAAGAGAAAAACAATATTACATCCCATGGCATATGCGAGTAAGACTTTGAATCTTGCTCAGACTAACTACACCACCACAGAAAAAGAGCTACTTGCGGTACTTTTTGCGTTGGAAAAATTTAGAGCATATTTGCTGGGAACAAAAGTACTCATCCACACTAACCACTTGGCGATAAAATATTTGATGAAAAAAAAAAGATGTGAAGCTGAGGTTGATCAGATGGGTTTTCCTCCTCCAAGAATTTGACATAGAAATAACTAATCGCAAGAGGACAGAGAACCAAGTTGTGGATCACTTATCCAGATTGGAAAATTCAGAGGTTGACCGAAATCAGTCAGAGGTGAGTGTAGTGTTCCTAGACGAGCAACTGTTTCATATTGAAGAATTACCATGGTACATTGATAACGGGCAGAAATGCACGTTATCATAGTGCTAAGTTCTTAAACAATGCTGGCTTGCATTGATAAAACATGTCAAATTGTGTCCAAAAGCATCAAATTCATAATATTGCAGTCACATGCATTCATCGCATAAGAACAGTTGATTTTTGTATTTTTATGCATAATATGCGTTGACGCAAGGCAGAAAGTGCAATCATAGGAAATCATTGGTCGAGCCAGCATTACCGCAAAGTTTTGTAGTGATTGTGTTCGAAAAAAAATTTGCTCAAGAAGGATTGCCGCAACTTGGTCGGCACAAATTGGTGGGCGCATCTGGGTGAAAGGCATAATTAATCGCGATGGGACAGAAAGCTGATGACGGTCGAATCCGAATTAAACTAACAACCGCTAACGATAACAAGTACATTCAGCTTTTCGGTGAAAAATATTTGGCGCATCAGTCAGAGAATTAAAGCCATCCCATCTGAGCAATCATAAGAGAGAAGCCACCTTCACCCCGAAGTCCTATAAATACCAAAGGCATCCTTTAATTAGCTTAGCACGCTTTTGTCCATAGTTTTTCCTTTTTATTTTAAGGCGGAGCACGAATGCAGATCATATTTTTGGGATGAGTCAAATTTGTATAAGAAGGGGGCAGACCAGATTATGCGATTATGTGTACCGAATGTTGCTCAACAACGCATATTATCGCAATGTCATGATTCACCATATGGTGGGCACTTTGGAGGACAACACTGTTTAAGGATGCAATTGACTATGTGATGAAGTGTGATCGGTGTCAACGCACAGGTAACATTTCATGGAAACATGCGATGCCTGTGAACACTATTTTGGAACTAAAGTTTTTCGACGTCTGGGGCATTGATTTCATGGGACCATTCCCACCATCGAATGGTAAAAATTTTATTTTTTTAGTCGTTGATTAAGTGTCCAAGTGGGTAGAAGCAGTCGCATGCATTGCAAGCGATGCGGCGGTAGTCTCTAAATTCCTGAAGAAAAACATTTTCACTCGTTTTGGCACTCCACATGCCAGAATAAGTGATGAAGGCTCCCACTTTGTCAATCACACTGTCAAAGAATTGTTGTGCAAATATAATATCCTCCATAAAGTGGCTATCGCATATCATTCGCAGACAAATGGTCAGGCCGAAGTGTCCGACCGGGAGATCAAGTTGATACTTGAGAAGGTGGTAAAGCCTTCGCGAAAGGATTGAGCAACAAAGCTCGACAATGCGTAGTGGGCATACCGGGCTGCATATAAGACACCAATAGGTATGTCTTCGTATGTGTTGGTATTTAGTAAAGCATGTCATTAACCACCAGAGTTGGAACATAAAGCGTTGTGGGCGGTGAAGAAGTTAAACTTTGACTTAAAGTTAGCAGGAGAAGCGAGAAAACTTAAATTGGTCGAGCTGGAGGAATGGAGGATTAACGCATATGAGAATGCAAAGATCTACAAGGAGCGCGCAAAGCGCTGGCACGACAAACACATATGAGGCAAGAACCTCCAAGTTAGGCAGAAGGTCTTACTATTTAACTCACGACTACGGCTCTTCCCTGGGAAATTAAAGTCACGTTGGTTCGGACCATTCATAGTCAGAGAGGTATTCCCACATGGTGCGGTCGAATTATCTAATGATGACAGAACCAACATATTCAAATTTAATGGGCAACGAGTGAAAGTGTATCACGTAGAAGGTTAGCATCGCCAAGTCGACTCCATGAACCTGAGAAACTCTGAATGAGAAAGAAGTGGGTGGTCCCTGCGCTATCAGGCGATCCAAATTCATCAGGGACGCAAGTTTTGTGAAGTACCCATTGGAATTCTG
>NC_052358.1:27875395-27884095 GCF_009727055.1 Benincasa hispida
TATATATATATTTATATATATATAAAGCGATCGTGCTGAACGATTGCGGTAAAAGATTTTGTTAACTCTTTTTTAATATTATTTGACCCTCTCAATGTTTTTCTTGCAACGATCGAGGTGAACGATTGCGAAGGCGCTACACGAAGACGCAACTACCTTGTTCCATCATTGCAATCCAAAAGAGGTAGATCACCGCAAAGTAGGATGCATCAACAAACAATGCGTGCGACAGCAAAAATTTGGGGGTTGTATTTTTCCTTGACTTTATTCCAAATTCTACCCTATCGCATCGCATTTTAATTTTGAAAATTTTATCACTGCATCCTCTTTGGTTACAACAATCATTTAACTTTGATAAATTTAGTAAGTCACAACATGCTTTCTCTTTGCCAATTATGATTTCAATGATGAAACACATGCTTCTTTTTTTTAAATGTATACTAGAGTCAACTTAATTTAAGGATAGTCACCTCATGAAATATTTCTAAAAGTTAGTGGTCTGCTAGTTTTCTTTCAAACTAACCCTTTACCAAACTTCCTACGAACATCGTATGGTCTCTTTCAATCTTTTGGCAATGAGAACATTGCCGCATTTTAAATTTGGGGGTGAGGTATTTATTTTCGACCTTGCTATTTTGCTATTCAGAAAAAAAACATCATAATGTTGCGATTGGGTCCTACTCGTAGTTGGATGTCCGTATGACACCCGTCGGGGCAAGCCAAAACGAAGGTAGGAATCGTGATCAACGCATAAATAAATGACCACAACTCCGCTGTCGAGTAGGTAGGTGTTTATTCTGAGAAAGAGCGCATTACTCGTAGTTGGATGTCCGCATGACACACTGGGGGCAAGCCAAAACGAAGGCGAGGCACTTGGATCAGCGCAAGGTCAGAGAAAAAATAATAATGACAAAAATGCAAGGATAAAAATCATTTAATACCTCAGTGAAAAAGTTCTTTTTGAAATAGATCATGTGATGTCCTGGAATCTAGTAAAGTTCTTTTGAAGGTTAAACCTGCGGTTCCTAAATTTTAAAAATATTTTAAGAAGAGACCTCAATAAGAATTAAGGAAATTTTGGTGTATAGGATTTGAATGAAATATGCTTGAGAAATCTAGGAAAAAAGATTGTGATCGACTTTCTAAAGGAAATCTTTAGCTTATACTTGAGGACAAGCATTGTTTAAATTTGGGGTGTGATAACGAGCAGAAATGCACGTTATTATAGTGCCAAATGATTAAACAATGCAGGTTTGCATTCATAAAATATATAAGATTGCATCCAAAAAGCATTAAGTTTATAACATTACGGTCGCATGCGTTCATCGCATAAAAACAGTTTTGTGTATTTTTGTGCAGAATATGCTTTGACACAAAGCGTAAAATGGGATCACAAGAAAGCAATGGTCGAGTGCAGCATTACCGCAAGGCTTTGCAGTGATTTGTGCTCGCAAATATCTGCTTAAGAAGGATTGCCGTATAGAGCCGCCGCAACTTGGTGGGTGCATCTAGGTGAAAAGCATAATAAATTTGACGGGGCAGAAAGCTGATGACGGTCGATTCCGAATGAAATTGACAAGCCGCTAACGAACTACTGTAGCAAGTACACTCAACTTTTCGGTGACAAATATTCGGCGCATTAGACAGAGAATTAATGCCATCCCATCAGTGCAATCATAAGAAAGAAGCAGCCTTTTACCCCGAAGCTCTATAAATACCGAAGGCAACCTTCAGTGAAAGAGTTTAGAGAGTGAGAGATTTTTTTCCTCAGAAAGAAATAGCCTTGTTCATAATTTTCCTTTTTATTTAGAAGGTGGAGCGAGAGAAGAGAAGTGACACTAGAAGATCGCTCTGGTCAGATCGAGAGAGAACCCAAAGGCATGAAAAGCAGAGAGAGGGCCGACTCTCGTGAGAGCGAGACTATCTTTTGAACAGAAAAGATAGTGTAAAAGCCTTGGGAAGCAAGAGATTGCTACCAGGCTCTTTATTCTCATCTTGCATTGTTATTTTGTATTTCAACTCTTTATCTATAAAATGGAACTTGCTATTCTACATTTGTTCACTCTCTTAAAAGCACGCATGAGTAGCTAACTTTATCGAATGGGTTGAGAAAAATTAAGCTAACATGACCTAGGACCTTCATCGCATGCGATTATCTTGTCTTATGCTACGCCTAACACCCCTTTAGATCTACTCGAGAGAGAGTCTAAAGAAAGAATTTAAGACTTAAGAGAGCTAGGTTAGAATCTAGACTCGAGAGAGCAAGATTAGATCTGCATAAGCAGGAGATAGGGACTTAGAGATAAGCTCTGTTTGCCAACATGCATCGCATGCACCCTAGAGATTGGTTATGATATTATGTGGTCGCCTTATTTGTGTATGTGTCATGTTGTCATCACATAAATAAGAATAGAGGCTTATGTGTAGGTCTTATAGACTCATCGCATATATCGCATGCGTTCTAGTACTAGAAGCCGTAGCATTTGTGTTGAGAGATGATTTGCTATTGTATGTGTGTTGCATGATCGCATAACATGAACGCATCCTAGGAAGTGTTAGTTGAACCCCTTCTCAACCCATTCCCCGCATATTCATCACATCTTTCATATTAACAACTCTTTTCGTAACTCCGCCACATACATTTATTTTACACTGCAAACAACAACCCAAAACAACTATTTGATTTATTGGTTACCGCAAAGTCTTCTTGAAAATTATCACCGCATACCGTTTTCCTTAGTGCCTGAGTTCAACCCTGGTTACCACAAAGTCTTCTTGGATTTTGCTGAGAAAACTTGTTGCTCAATGCATTTCCATCACCGCATTTCATTTCATAATTTCATCTCATAAAATAATGCATCATCATCCCCTTCCCTTTGGGCATAACCCTTTGGTACGAGTCTAGCTCTGAAGGTCTGTACCTTCCCAACTACATCTCTTTTTCTCTTGTAGATCCATTTACACCTTATGGGTTTAACCCCTTCTAGTGGATCTACAAGATCCCATATTGAATTGAAATGCATCGACTCCATTTCAAGGTTCATGGCTTTGACCCATTGGTCTTTGTCAACGTTATTCATTGCTTGCCTATATATACAATGGATCCTCAACACCATCATCTGGTATGACGACATGATTTTCAGTTAAACCTAAGTAACGGTCAAGTTGTACTACAACCCTCCCACTGCATCGAGGCACTCTCAACGATTGAGAAGGACGAGATTGACTTGAAGTGCTAGTCCCTTTATTAAGAGTTAATGAAGAACCAACATCATCATTAACAACTCTTGTTGATTCCTCAGTAGCTTCATTTAATACTAATTTGCTCCGTGGTTTATGATCTCTCATGTGGTTTTTTTCTAAGAATGTAATGTTTGTCCATACAAACACTTTTTTTTCTTGTGGATCAAAGAATAGACCACCTCTCGTTACCTTAAGATAACCAACAAATTGGCATAATCTTGAATGAGGTTCCAATTTCTTAGCATTTGTCACTAGCACATGTGCTGGACAACCTGAGATCCTGAAGTAGTGCAAACTAGGTTTACGCCCCCTCATAACTTGAAAGGTGTTTCAAAAACACACTTCGATGGAACGTTGTTCAAGATATGAACTACAGTCTCTACTGCATACCCCCAAAACGAGCTAGGCAATTGAGCATATTTCTCCTTTCGGATAAACCGTTTTCCTAAAGCGTACCAGGTTCTAAAAGTTGAGATTCGATTCCATGTTCTATCATATAGTCGTGGAATCTTAAATCCATATACTCTCCACCTCGATCAGATTGAAGTGTTTTAATAGTCTTACCTAACAGATTTTCAACTTCTGCCTTATACTCCTTGAACTTTTCAAGGGCTTCAAACTTATGTTCCATTAGGTATAAGTAACCATATCTCGAATAATAATCTATAAAAGAGATGAAGTATTCGTACCCTCCTCGAGCTTTTACATTTATTGGACCATAAAAATCTGAACGTATGAGCTCTAAGGGCTCTTTGGCTCTATAATCTTTTCCATTAAAAGGTCTCTTAGTCATTTTACCCTCAAGGCAAGATTCACATGGAGGTAATGAATCATCTTCTAATACACTCAGAAGTCCATTCTTTACCAATCTCTCAATCCTATCAAGATTAATGTGACCTAATCTTAAGTGCCAAAGATTAGTATTATTGTTACTTTGAGAAATTCTTTGCCTTTTAGTTTGAGTATTCGCATCCTTCAACATCTTATGATTTAAAAGTGCTTTTGTTTCTGTTGGTGTTAATACATACAAGTTGTTTTCTAATTTAGCTGAACAAATATGTATCCCATTTTTTGAAATGAATGCTTCATTACTTGTAAAAAATGCTGAATACATATGTTCGATTACACAGAAAATAGATACTAAGTTCCTTTTCATTTTTGGAACAATATACAGACTTTCTAAGAAAAGACATCTATTTCCAAAAAAAAAAAAAAAAAAAAAAAAAAACAAAAACAAATTCGTAGCTCCCACTGCAAGTGCTTGAAATGTGTCTTCAATTCTAAACTTGAGCATCATTTCACCCTTAACAAGTAGTTGTTGAAGGAATTAGTTCCCTATAAATAAGAATAAAAATGATCAATGACTCCCTGAATTCAAGTACCAAGCATTGTGGTCATTTTCACTAAACTGTGGATTGGTGTCCTAATTCTCCTGAGTCTCGTGTTTTGTAAAGATACACATTGTTTCATGAAACAAAATTTATTTTAATTCTGCAATTTACTCAACTTATCTAATAATAACAAAGCTCATTGGTTATCTTATTGAACTTAAGCATGTATATGTGAAATATCAATGATCATGCCTAAGTGATAACCAAATCGGTCCTTTAAGTATAAGGATTAAGGTGTGATACCTGATCATGGTGAACACTACCGATACACCCACTTTGTAGAGGTTGCAAGTGTTGTAACTATAAAGATGGTAGATCCTGAACCATTGTAATGGAAGAACGTGGAGCCGGGGGTGGTCCTATAAAAGAGTTTGGTATAGAACCCTTGGACCACGAATGACTAGACCCTGTAATAACACCGTGATACTAAGACTGCACCTCAACCTAAACGACAATAGGACATACTCATCTTGAGTGTTTTGGGAAACTCCGCTTGAGGAGGTCATTTGATTAGTATGAGTAGAGTGGCCAAATTGCCAACGTTAACATGCCTACCTTTTTGGGACTTGTCTGATCTGGGAGCTGGGAACTCAATCCACAATATGATTCCTTCTTTCCAAAGCAGCGGATGAATAGAGAAGATTGCTCTCTGTAAGGGCTTGATTCTGGGGCATTGAACATAGTGCCACAAACTTTCTCTTTGGAGAGCAAGACTCAGTCATAGTAGGACTTATAACGTTTTGTTCATGTAGAGATATCAAATGGTACTTAAAGAGATAATGTATGACTACAGGGGCATAAGACGGTTATTGGGCCAACTGTACTTGACGAGCGATCTGTGAAGGATTGTCCTGCACTATGCTGATTGGTCCAAGATGGACACATAATATATCTTGTGGTAAAAGAGGTTTCATTGTTCGTCTTTAGTGGATGTGCCTGGTAGTTAACGGATGGGGATCAACGTGGATTTAAGTTAGTTATTCAACCGTACTGTTGGAGCTTCAGCTACAGGGTCCAGGAAGTCCCCTTGGAGCTTGGATTCAGTGAAGGATCCAGTTTCTTGGTGGTTGTTTGAATGGTCAAAATGACAAGAGGTATTTTGTTATATATGATAAATTGGTATGATGTTATAGCAGATACATCTAGTGAGGATTGATTAAATGGATTTACATTAAGACCGTGGAAAGAAAAAAAAACTAATGGTTATATTTTCATAGATGAAATATTAAACCTATAGTATAAAAATAGTATGATAAGTTGGTATATTATTTTTAATAAATATAATTATTGGATAATTAATTATTTTCTTTTAAATAACCAAAATTTGTGGGTGGTATTGATCATGGTAACCGTGAGTTTTAAAAAAGGAAAATGTTTTCCTATTTTGAAAAAGAAGCCTTTTACAAAAGATGAAAAGGTTTTGAGTTCTCTCGAGAAAAAGAAACTACATGTAGTCGTAAGTAAATCGGCATTACTAAACGACGGTTGGGCGAGCTAAACATCGTGCAGAGTAGAGCTAAACGATCAGGAGTATTTACTAAACGATCACATAGTTTTCTAGACGATCGCTGGTCCAAGTAAACGATCGTGTAGATCTGGTATGCAATAGACCAGCTAAACGATCGCATAGCTTTGCTAGACGATCACATAGCTTTATCTAAACGAATGGGCATCGACCTATACGATAGATCTCCGCCATCTCCCACTTGCCTAGTCGTGTACACAATCGGTGTTTCCTCCTTCGTCTGCCTCATACCAACTCCGAACAGAGCCCACCCTCTGATTCTCACACTGAGAATACCAAGGTCGCCTTGTTAGTGGTGTCAGACTCAACTCGACATCGTCGAGGTTTTTTGGAGGTCGTTCGTGGTGCTGTGGAGGCCGTTCGTGTTGTAGATGAGTTTATGACCGAGGAGATCGTTGAGGATGAGCACGAAGTCTTCGTGCTATGTTCGTGCGGTGTTGTAGTTGTGTAGATCGAGCGTTCGTGGTTGCTAATTGTTCGAGCAGTCGCGCAATGAAGCGTGGAGACGTTTCTGCATATGTGCGTAGAGTTCTCTTTATGCATTAGATTTTATTCATGTTGTAATTTCTATACGAATTGTATAACCATTTGTTTGAAGTCGACTGTAAATGTATTGTTGATTCATGATTGTAATTTGGAATAGTCTTGTTCCACTACTCATGGAAATCTCCACTTCCGATTTCCTTCATAAACATGTTTCTAAAACAAGTAAATCATATTTACATTCTTTTTCCTTCTTCTGCTTAACAAGGTACTTTGGGCAGTTCTGCTTCTAGTGACCTTCCACATTCCAGTGGAAGAACTTGCCCTTGTCGGCTGCCTTGGCCTTTCCCGTACTCTTCCTAGTAGAGAGAGCCTTCTTCTTTCCTCCTTTCTTCTTTTGTACCTTCTTAAGACCAGAAGATGAAGGTACAGACTTTGTTCCTGAGGATGAAACCTTATGAAACTTTTTGGAATAGACAAAATTACCTCTCTTTCTACCGGCCCTTTACCTTTCATAAGAGACTAGTAGGTCTCAACTCATTCAGGAGAGTTTTGGAATATTGGATTTTATTCATAACTACATTGCTATGGAATTGAAGAAAGCTCTTAAGAAGAGATTCTAGAATAAAAGACACTTGACTTTGCTCATCAATGACCACCCCGTTCATTTCAACCATGTTGAACTGGATCATCAGGTCGAGAACATGTACTCTAACTAATTGGCCTTTCTTCATACATGCATTATAAACATATTTGAGGGCCTCATGCCGGATCTGAATGGACAATTACCCTAACATACCCTAGAGGGACTCCATGATCTCACGAGCAGTGAGCATGGCCTAATGTTTCTTATTGAGTACATCAGATAGACTCGCCAAGATATAGATTCGAGCCTTTTCATTGGCCTTTTTCCAACGATTGTATGCATCTTTAACATTTAGGGGTGCATTTCGAGTGGTGACCTAAGGACACTCCTCATTGAAGACAAATCGTAGATCATTGATAACAAGAATCATATTCAAGTTTGATTTCCACATCGTGTAATTTTCACCTGTTAATATCTCATTTTTAAGTAAAGCGATAATTGAGGAAGTCATGCTAGAAAAAAAAAAAAACAAACAAATGACTGTTTTAGTTATCTTTGCCTTAACCAATCACACAAAACATCCAATCAGTTTAACAAAACTAGGCAATCATAGAACCTAACTATTGATTTGATTTTGCAACGATACTTCAGAGGTTTAGGACAACAGCCATCAAAGGGTGATCAACTATCCCTCCCCTAAATTGAGACTATCTCAGCTAATTACTAATCCCAGAATCACTCTTATTCCTATAGTTCTTAGCCACCGTTAATTTGGTTAAGGATTCATTAACTCGTTTAATTCATCCTGTAAGTATGATCCTTTTGTTTTCGAATTTCAAAGGTACGTTTCAACAGGCTACCATTAGGAAAGACAACTATTGAAAATTAACCTAAGAAATCCTATCCATTTTTGGAGTTTGCATTTTTCCAAAACCTATGATCAGGCCCTCCAAAAGGATGGTCACTCTAGGATGACACATAGGCAGATTATAAGAATCTCATGGCCATAGGATACATTGACACGTGACCTTCTCCCACTTACTCTAAACATTTCCCCTATTTACCTTGATATCGATCCATGCAAACACTTTTTGAAGGGAGGTTCACTTAGGGCGCCACAAAGCCGAGCATGAATCTCACGATGTGAACTCTTAGGGACGTGAGAGCGTAAAAATGATATATATATTATTGTGAAACCTGAGCCTTAATTTCTCTACTTGAATATGTTCCCTACTGAGACCAGTGTGGTGAGTAGGTTGATGTGAAAATTAATGTGTACTTGTAAAGAAAAGGGTGAAAAATTAGAAGAAAAGTGTGAATTTGAAAGCTTGACTCTTGGGTAAAGCTTGGAAAAATTGGCTAAGTGTAACCCATTCGTTGGAAGCTGGAAAATTGGCTAAGTGTTGTTTCATGCGTTGGCCTTGCTCATTTTAGAGGTTATTTGGGTGTTGAAGGAAGTCAAAGTGTGGCCA
>NC_052358.1:27885085-27919901 GCF_009727055.1 Benincasa hispida
AAGGTCGTCATCCGGACATGTGGCTTGTTGGGAAGAAATCTTAGGCCTTAAGCAAATGAGGTGGATGCACAAGAAGACATGCAAATTTAAGCATTTTGTGTTGGCTAAGTCAGAGGAAGACACCTTAGATTACATTGACTTGGAGGTTGCGTTGATAGTGTGGGGAAAAGACACTTGGACATATGGCCAAGTAGGAGGTGTCGGCCTTGGAGAGATTTTGGATGCCTATAAATAGGGCCAAGGACTTCTCTTCAGATCATAATTCAAAGAACATTAAGAATAGTGTATGAAGGCTAATTGTGAGGAAACTATGTGTTGATGAAAGAACGCATGCGTTGATAGCTAAACTATGCATTGATGGAAGAATGCATGCATTGGTAGCAAAAACCATGCATCGGTCATGAAGTTTCAAGAGGAAGAGATGTTGTCAAATAGGAAGGTCTGGAAGTAGCATCAACTTGGGACAAGGATATCTCCCAGAATACTCGTGCGTTTGAAGTGATTTTAAAGCCATATGAAAGCTTTGAGAGTCTAGTTTTGGGATAGGGCTGCAGGAGAAGAATCACCAAGGAATCGAGCTGGAGATTGAGGAAAATTCAAAAGGGTCAAGCTGTCGGGTAAGCTTGGGCCAGTCTTGAAGATTTGATGATTCTGGCCAAACCATGAGAATTTCTGAGTTAAGATTTTAAGGTAAGCTTCCTGAGACATTTTAAAGCATATTTATAGAAGGAAGTATCTCAAGATAAGGCCTAGAACTATGAGTAATCGAAGCATTAAATTGAATCTCGATCTTAGGGTTCAAAAGGGAGCTCGAGGTAACCAAGGAACTTCTGGAGAGAAAGGTTCCTAAACAACCAAGGTGAGTGACTAAAATATTTGACTAAATAGTTACAATATTTTAAAGAAACCATATTTTAAAGAAAGATTATTCTCATGCCAGCTAGTTTTACAAAGTAATTTCTAAGAAAACCATGAGTTATGTTTAAACGCATGCCATGTATGGAAGTTTATTGAAAAACTATTTATGTGTGTTTAAATACACCAAGCATGTGTTAGTATCTTTAAATATATGTTTTCTATGCGTTATGCTTTACATGCTTTAAAGAGAAAGTCATTTATGACTAGTTTTACTTGAAACGCGATACCGAAGGACATTCGAGAAGGTATCCGACCAACTCAATACTGAAGGACATGTGAGAAGGTATCCGAGCAGCTCGATTCTGAAGAACAAGTTTAGAGAAGGTATCTGAGCAGAAGTACCTGGTGACATAAAAATGGATTCCTTTGTTATGCATGCACTATGATGATGAAAGAATGCGATACTACGTCTAAGTATATGCGTTGTTAATGATATGTTCGTAGTATGCGATGTAGTAGTTCTTGTCACAAGTTTCCTTGCGCTGAATCGAGTATAATTCCAATGCAAGTTTCTCAGAATAATCCAGGTCGAACACAGGGATTGTTTTCGTTAATGCGTTACTTTTGTGATACACGCGACTGGTTTAACAATGAATAAAGAATTAGGTTTATACAGGAATGTAAATTGCGATAAAATAAAATTGCGTTGATAAAATAAAATTGCGTTGATAAAATAAAATCCTAAACTAATATGATACAAGATACAAGATACATGATACACGATACTGAGTTCGAGAACTGACTGTGAAGTTGTATAAAGAATCTATGTATGTGATGGCAAGTCTTTATGAATGTAGCAGAAAGAGAGAGTAAATGGTAAAAACAACGCAAGTTTGTCAATTGCATTAAAGATGCAACTAAGGTTCTGCTTTCCCTTGGCATACACCTCTCAGTGATCGGTCGCGTTCCCATATCTCAATGGTGAAACAGGGATGAACGTGATGAACACAAGATTGTTTCCATCTCTGGAACTTACTTCTCGCTTTAGTAACGCATTCTTCCAACCCTCTCTCGATAGGCGAAATAACATCTTCACTTCTGCTCTCACAAGTGAAGATGTCGTCGAGCATGCCTTAGCTAAACTTAATTATTTCCTTAACACAATTAACTCACTTGCTTAATTCTTTCTATTTACCCAGGGAATTAGGAAGACATCATGGAGAAATGGATTATGGATGACAAGAAATAGACAGAGAGATGAAAATGGTAATTATCATAACAATTAATTATAGAATTAAGCGTTCGATACATAGTGTGAATGAAAGATTAGAGAAGATGAATACAGATGATGAAAAAGAGATTAAAAACAAATACAGAAGGAGTGTCAACGTCTTGACACAGATTCTGAACAGAGGTTTGCATGCCGGCGTGTGGAAGTAATAGAGAGAGAGCTTCCCTCTCAGGCTTGCTCTTCTGGTAGAAATGACCTTCACACAGAGCTTCAACCGGCGGGGATTGGAAGGATTCCTTGCTCGGAGACTCACCTCTCGACCTTGTCTCGTGATTATCCCGGATCTACTCTGGACAGTCGCTTCAGACCAGTCTCTCTCTTAGAATCGATATATGCATGTCTCTATGTATTCATGTATGTCTCTCAGTGAATTTGCATAAGCTATTGATAGGTGAAGCTTGGCTCTTTGACTTCGTGGTCTCCATTTTATGGTTATGGTAGTTCCTGAAATGGCAGCTTGAATATTCCTTCTGTTACGCAATCAACCGTCAGAAATGCACAACTGAAAGTTTTACATTTGTCAGAATCCTCCGCAAATGTGTTGCTCTTTACATCTTCGATCGATCGTCGCATGCGGTGTTGGTTTTTATTACCGCATGCGGTTGAAATTGCGTTGATCGCTAAGTTCTTGATCGATTGTCGCATGCACCGTCATTGTGTTGATCATCTTTTCATTCCTAAATGATAGGCGCAATGCGACGTAGATGCGTTGTTTATTTTATCTTTGAACCATGAATGCATATGGTAATTGATTTCCTGCAAAATAGAAATTGAAACACTCTATTCTACCATCGCAATGGTGTTAGTGGGTGTATTGACGATATTTTATATTTCTCACATTTCTTAGCCAATTTCTATACTATCGACGCAACTTTTCTTTCTTTTTACCGCAATATCTAAATAAAACAGTATAAATAACTTGTATTTCTACAAGTTATTAGTACCTAAGGTATGACAGTACTTAGTATGACCACGTGCACGTGGGTAGCTAAAGTCAGAGATTGAGGAAAAGGGTTCTCTCTTGACTAGCAGTTGACGTTGGGATTTAACCACAGCAAGGTTATTCTCAACTAAGGAACAGTTTTAATGTTTTCTGATAAAAACAACTTTATATGATTTATGCTTGGAAAATGTTTATACTACAGTACAAGGTTACTGTAGAAGTTTATATTTCAGTTTAATCTCTTTATTGAGACTTTTGCATGAGAATCAGTTTTCTTTCTTAAGTCACTCACTGGGCTAGCAAGCTCATCCCGTTTTCAAATGTTTTCCTTTCCCCTAGGTAGCGGTCAAATCCTCAGGAGATAGCTCTGTATCTGCTCTGTCACTAAAGGATAAAGATAGTGTAACCCGTCTGTTAGGTGGTTACTGTAAATATTGTACTCATGTTATAGTTGTTCATATAGGGACTAAGGTTTTGGGCATCGGGACTTATGAAAACTAGTAATGTAATCACTCTAAATATGTTGTGTTTTTAAACTTAATAAATTTTGCCTAAGAGGCATCTGCTGTATATGAGCTTGTACGTTGGTATCAGAGTTATTTTCGCAAGAGTTATTAGGTAGTAAGTATCAACAAAAGGGTTGATAACTGCTGCAGTCATGTCATTTCCTAAGCTCAGAGAGTAGTCTGGGACAGGGTGTGACAATTATATACCATTTTTCTCCCACTAAAATGTTCTAATTATTTTAAGATTTTGTTGTACTTAGCTAAATTTCAGGTAATTAACCTATCTAAGTCTATGCCTATTATATCTCTTATAATAAGATTTTTATACTAAAGTTCTAGGTGTATTAAACCATTTAATTTACCTAGTAACATCGCATGCTAATAGGACCTCGATTAATTCAACTCGGGTTTCGATCCAGTTCCCAGTTAGGTGGTGTTATGTAAACCGTCAAGTTAAATACCTCCAGTCTAGACAGAACTGTATCGGTTGAGTTCCTTTATGGAATCATATTTTTCCTACTTAGTTAATTTTAAAACTATTTAAAAAAAAAACTAAGTAATTATTCTAATTTAATTAGAAATGTGATCTTAGGTCTAATTAATTTTAAACAATTTAAAATTAATATATTTTTTCTAAAATCATATGTTTGCATGCAACTCTAAGTTATAGGTTATTGGTTGCTAATCATTAATTTTTATAACTATTACAAATTTTAATGATTAGTCCTATAACATGCTCAATGTGATTTTAATTAATTAACAATCATATTCTAATTAAAAAATTAAACCATATTACATGCATTTCATGGCTTTAATATAACCATTATATTAAGTTATGAATGTATCATTCTCAATGCTTATTGATTTTCAATTAAATATAACACTTACATAATAATATTAAAATCAACCAAGCATATTCCTATATATTAATAAATATAACTAATTGTATTTCTAATTAATGTCATGCAACATACTTCTCCAATTTCATATATTTAACATATCACATACATTAAATAAATCTTCAAATTATAAATCATGTATTTCACATCATACATTATAACACTTATAATATACAAAAATGCATGAACATGCTTAACCTAAGGTGAGATTTATTTAAATGACATCCACAAAATATTTAAATAGCAAATGAACCTGCAATTTTGGACCCTAGAATAAAATAAAGTAATAACTTACAATAATTTAGCTAATTTCATCCTAAAAAAAACTTCTGCTGCTCTAGAATCAGACTAGACCAACCTGAACTAGCCTGAACTGGATCACCAACCTACGAACCAAGCCAACCCAACCGAACTGAAGTCGAATAAGGATGCAGAATGTCGGCATAATTACGATTTTTGGCCAAATTTGTCTCGATCTTCATCGACACAAACCCCAATTCTAGACTTATACTCTTATGATTTACAACAATAATGCCCAAAAAAGCACAGGGACCTTTACATTAATCATATCAAAATTGTGAATCTAAAGCCAAATATTGCAGAAAACATTCAATTGTAGGCCATAACATTTATATGGCCAAATTGATAATACGATTTGGCTCTATAACAATTGAAAGGATGAAAACCTAAGGCACAAAGAATGCCAAAACACAGAATCATTTCATCTTTTCAAATTGGCATTTAAAATCAAAACAATTATTGTATTGGAATAAAAGGTAATAACGATTAAACATGTTACTCCCAAAAAGACTAATTATATAAGGGAAGAAACCCTACCTTGCAAACCTTTTGATTTCTTTGAATTGGGATTGGGCACCACCACTTGGAAACCTCCTTATTCTTACATGGAATTAAGGCTATGGAGAATCGTGGGATTCTCTCTTTTAGGATTTGGAAATATCACAAAACTATTTTTTTTTTCTTTCTTTTCTCACGAAGAAGAATCCAAAACAAAACCTTTTTGTTAGAGGGAGAGTTGGTGAGAGAGAAAAAAAAATCCCACATTTTCTAGTAACTTTCCTAAAATGGGGAGTTAATTTATTTAATTTAAATTAAATTAAATCATATTTAATCAAATGATTATCTAAATCATATTTAAATGATTTCCTCTCACATAACCTATAGTTTTAATGTGCATCTAATGTACATTAATTTTAACCTATCGTTTTTATTTAATCAATTAAATTAAATTAAATTAAATAACTAATTAATTCTTTAGTTAATTAATTATCCAATTAAATATTACATATTTAATTCAATTTCCCATTTGAATCATATTTAAAAAAAAATTCTCTCATTTAACCTATAGTTTTAATGTGCATCTAATGTACATTAATTTTAACCTATCGTTTTTATTTAATCAATTAAATTAAATTAAATTAAATAACTAATTAATTCTTTAGTTAATTAATTATCCAATTAAATATTACATATTTAATTCAATTTCCCATTTGAATCATATTTAAAAAAAAATTCTCTCATTTAACCTATAGTTTTAATGTGCATCCAATGCACATTATTTTTAACATATAGTTTTCAATGAATCTTATACATATTAAATTAATATTTGAACTTCTTTCGAAAAAAATTTTTCTCATTTATTAATTTTGAATCATATCCAAAATTAATGATAAAGTCTAAAATTAAACTTTCTATTAAATTGAATCAACATATATTAAAAATTTCCCAATTCTGAATTTGAACATTTCAAATTCAATTTAATGAAAAATTATCTCAATATCCTTTACAAGCTAGAAAGGGGATCTAATGGATCTACAAATCAAAGGTTCCAACGATGTGAGATTAATTGGCTAAATTCATTAACCAAATTAATCAATATTCGTTAACTGTAGGTACACTCCACTAAAGACCCACAATGACACTCTTTTCACTACAAATATGTTTAAGTGTCCATGAATATAGACCAATAGCAGCAAATTAGTCCTTCACGAGTGTTCGTAGCCCTAGTTGGGTCAAATTACCGTTTTACCCCTAGGTTACCTCTACATCCTTAAGTACCAATGATCCTTTAATGAATAACCTATTTATGGTCTAACCATTAAACAGAAACCCTTCTCGAGCCAGTCAGAGGGTAGGGCCCTATGTTCAAGCCCTGGAGACACCACTTAAGGGAACACTCATCTACTTACCCTGAAGTTGGTAAGGAGTGAAATTCATCTTGTATGATTATATTCCCAGCTACCCATTCCTCAAAATGGTAGGCATATTGATTCCGTGAATTGGCCATTTTCACCCATACAAATTAAAGGACAATCCTTCGTGAACAGAAATTCATAATATGCTCAAGAGTAATACTAAGTTGTCTAGGTCATCTAATTGAAATGGAAATCTAACTAGTCAACGGAGTTACATCTAGTGGTTACTATTCTGCAGTTCAGTCTTGTGCAAAATCATTTCACAACCCCCACTCGCGTGTCTTCTACATGAACTCGTTGGATCACCGCGTTTGTATCAAATACAAAGTGGTCTCATCCATAGTGTTACCAGGATAAAGTACCCAACCTTATCCCTATACTATAGACCCTTTAGGCTGTATCTTGAACAATGATCCCTATATGTCTCTACATACAGTTCAAGACTCATAAGACAACCTAGGATGTTGGTTTATTGGATTTTAGGGTTAATAAGACAAAAATTAAATAAAACATCAATAACACTTATTGATAAAAACATTAATAACTATTTATTAATGACTGTCATTTAATAACTTCACTATCTACGAGTTTTAGGGCATAAAACCCAACAATCTCAATAACCACTTTATTTCTAGAATATGTTTAATTTTATAAATTGCAAATTTTAGGACATACAACCCAATAGGGGAAATAATACATACTTTTGTTTGCTTGTTTGTCTTTATCTTGCTAAGCATGTTAATTACGAAAATATTGACATCATATTAATTGAATGGTCAAAATTTGGATTTTTATTTTTATTTTTTTTAATAGAAAATTTGGTGTTGAGATTTAATTGATGAGAAATCCTATGAGTATGTGATGATTATAATTGCCTGTAAGGTATTTTAAATTTGCATGTTAGATAATTTGCTATAGAAATATGATAACATATAATTAAATTAAATTATCTTTAAGTCCCTCTTATAGTCTCTTGCATATTTGAGCATGTAGCCATTTTCATTTAAGTTCCTAGTAGTGAAGCATATTTTCACTTGAATCAATCAGGTTGTCACCTCGAAGGTGAAGGAAACTGGAACCTGGTGGAAGCGTGTGATCGCGTTCTTTAATTCCTTGAATGAATAAAAAATAAAAATAATCAAGAAAGGGTTAAGCAACATACCTTTGCCAATCCACAACTATAGCAAAATCTCCTTCTCGAACGGGTAATCTTCTCCTCAAAGTCTTCTTTTTCGACAAGACCTTCCTTTTTATGACTTTCGCAAGGATTCGGCTTGTGGAAACCGCTCTTGAAAGAATAGAGAGAATAGGAAGAAGAAGTTTCCTAGAAATTTTCTAAGAAAATTGGGAGAAATATTAGAGCGAGAGTTTCAGAGTAATTGTAATGATTATTCTCGTAGAGAGTGTGTCCTATGATGGCTCCCAAGGGCCCCTATTTATAGAACCCTGTGGGTTACACCTAATTCTATTGGGATAACTCTTCTACAAAGATTTTAAATTAAATATTTAATAATATCCAATATTAATAAATATCTACCCATATAATATCTCATATTAAATGGTTTAAAATATTTAGATCACATTTAAATATTTATCTTCTACAAAATCTTTAATTTGAATTTCATCTAAATTAAATGATAATTATTTGAATCTAACTCAAATAAATTAATTAATTCTCTCTCTAATCATTTAGTTAATTATTATTTAAATTAAATAACCTATTTATATAGATCCCATATGTTGGATTTTATGTCCTAAAACTCGTAGTTTGTAAATTGATAAACATATTCTGTTTTGTTTTTCGATAAAATTGTTATTGAAATTGTAATCTTGAATCCAATAAACTAAGGTCATGAGGCTATTTAATGTAGACTTGAACTTTATGTGATGACATAAAACATGGATCAAGTTCGAGTATATAGCCTAAAATGGTCTATAGTATAGGGATAAAGTTGGGTGCCTTGTTCTGGGACACTATGGATGTGGCCTACTTTGTAATTAGTACAAACGATATGATCCTAAATCGTTCATATAAAGATACGTGAGTGGGGGCATCCTATGCAATGAGTTTGTATAAGACTGGACCACGACTTAGTCACTTTTGCTTTATAACACCGTTTACTGTATAAAATTGATTAATTCAAATTTGATGACCTAGGTAACTCGATCTCAATCCTGAGCTAACTATGAACTCCTATTTATTCGGGATTATCCTTAGATCTGCATGGGTGAGAGCAGCTCAACAACGCTGGCTCAATAAGCCTCCCATTTCAGGGGTAAGACCGGATAAATAGTTGGGGATATAGGGTGCAAGACGGACTTCACTCCTACCCATCTTTAAGGGTAGTAGATAGATTATTCCCATAAGTGCTGACTTTGGAATAAGAACAAGGGGCCCCACCCTCTCACTAGACTGAGAGGGACTGGATTTGTTGGTTGGACCACAAATCAATTGTTCTTTAGAGGTTTGGTGGAACTAAAGAAACAAGAAGTATTCTCGGGGGTAAAACGGTATTTTGACCCAGCCAAGACCACGAACAACCTGTGAAAGATTGACTTACTGGTTATGGTTATATTAGATGGATAGAAACATATCTACAGTGAGGGGACTGCAACTACGAGACTTTAGTGGAATGACCCATTAGTTAGCAAATGTTGATTAATTAGGTTAAAGAGTTTGATCGATTAATCTCGGATTGTTAGAGCCCATGATCTATAGGTCCATTAGGTCCCCTTGCTAGCTCATTTGGATTAAATTTAGAACAGTATGTTGGATTAATTCGAATTGTTCGAATTAGGAAAAGGGATTAAAACTGACAAGTATATGCGATATCGCTATCGGTTTTTTGTATGCCGCTCTATATTCAAATGTGATTTGAATTTCAAAAATATAAATGCGGATTCATGTTCGGAAGGTCAAAATTAGTCAAGAGGATCAAAATTGTAAAAAGTCAAAGGGTTGATTTTTTTTTGCTAAAAGTCAAAGTTTGATTTTGACCAAATAGAAAAAGACCATTTTGCCCTTGACTAAGAGTTAGTGGAATTATCCAACATTTTTGTTGGATAATCCCACTAACTTAACTATGTGTAAATATTATAGAATGACACATAGCCCACTTTGGTTTAGTGCTTTGTGATAACAGGCAGAAATACACGTTATCATAGTGCTAAGTTATTCAACAATGATTGGATTGCGTTGATGAAATATGTTACTTTGCGTCCATTAAGTATCAATTTCATAATATTGCGGTCACATGCGTTCAGTGCATTAGAACAATTGATTTTTGTATTTTTGTGTAGAATATGCGTTAACGCAATGCAAAGTTTCGATCATAGGAATTCATTGGTCGAGCGCAAATTCACCGCAAGGCTTTGCGTTGATCGTGCTCACAAACATTCGCCAAGAAGGATCGTCGCAACTTGGTCAGCGCAACATGGTGGGCGCATCCGGGTGAAAGGATAATTAAGAGCGATGGGACAGAAAGTTGATGTTAGTCGAATCCAAATTAAGTTGACAGCCGATAATGGTCACAAAGTACATTCAGCTTTATCGGTGACAATTATCCGGCACATCAGTTAGGAATTAAAGTTGTCCCGTCTATATAACCAGGAGAGAAAAGTCACCTTTCACCATGGATGCTCTATAAATACCAAGGGCATTCTTTAGAGAAGGGGTTAACCAGTTGATTAGTTCACCGTTTAGTTCACGCTTCTGTTCACAGTTTCCTTTCCGTTTAGTTCAAGATTGCTCAGGGCAACTCGAGAGAGAACCTTGGGGCGTAAGGGTAGAGAGTGGGCCGACTCTCGCGAGAGTGAGATTATATTTTGAGCACGAGTAGAAACAGTGTAAACGCCTAGCAGCAAGAGATTGCTACCAGACTCTTTATTTTATACTTGCATTGTTATTCTATACTTCATCTTCATACTTATACGATGGAAGTTGTATTTTTACATCTATTCACTCTCTTAATATGCATGAGTAGCTAAGCTAGTTGAATGGGTTGAGAAGAACTAAGTTCTTTGCTTGCGATTGTCTTGTTTTATGCTGTGCAAAATACCCTTTAGAGTTATGAGAGAGAGAGTCTAAAGAAAGAACCTAATGTCTCGAGAGAGCTAGGTTAGAATTTGGACTCGAGAGAGCAAGATTAGAACTGCATAAATAAGAGATAGGGATTTAGAGATAAGCTCTATTTGTCAACCTGCATCGCATGCATCCTAGAGATGGGAATGATATTATGTGGTTGCATATTTGTGTGGATGTCATGTTGTCATCGCATGAATAGAAATAGAGGTTTATGTGTAGACCCTATAGACTTGTCGCATATATCGCATGCGTTCTAGCCTTAGAAGTCATGGTATTCGCACCGAGAGGTGGTTTACTATTGTATGCATGTTGCATGATCGCATAGCATGAATGCATTCTAGGGAATGTTAGCCGAAACTTTTCTCAACCCATTCATCGCATCTCCCGTTTACTAACTCTTTTCAAACTCCGCCACATTTATTTACTTTTCATCAACGCAAACAACAAACCCAACACCTCATTTATTTATTCGGTTATCGCAAAGTCTTTATAAAAATTACCAATGCAATCTGTTTTCACAAGTCCCTGTGTTCGACCCTGGACTTAATAGGAAACTCAGAGGAATTTACACTTGAATTCTGCTGGGGAAACTTGAGTGCATAACGCAATTCCATCAACGTATAGCATCCATATTTCCACTTCATAAATACAAGCATCAAGTTTTTGGCACTGTTGCCGGGGACTTCGGCAAAATAGAGTGCTAACGTTAATTTTTTTATTTCTTTGCAGATTCTCAATCTCTGGCGAATTACAGCCCGACGATTGAAAGGACAATCAAAAGAATATTAAGAGACCGCCAACAATAACAAGAAAGAACACCAAGAATGGCGGATCAACTTGACGCAAGGGCCGCTAACGCGAATAATATAATGGCCAACCCCATCCTTCTGGCAAATGACCGCAATAGACCCATTCGGGACTATGCGTCACCTAACCTCTACGATTTCTCTCCAGGAATCATGAGGCCGACGTTAGATGGATCAAAGTTTGAAATGAAGTAGGTAATGTTGCAAATGATTTAAGCTGCTGGGCAGTTTGGAAGAAGGCGTGGCGAAGACCCACACACCCACCTCCGGAGCTTCATAGAAATCTGCAATACTTTTGTGTTCCCGAATATCTCAACCGAGGAAGTTCGACTAACTCTGTTTCCTTTTTCTTTGTGTGATCAGGCAAGGAAATGGGTATATTCTCTCGAACCGGGGGAGATAACTTCGTGGGAACAGGTGGTGGAAAAGTTTATGAAGAAGTATTTCCCACCAACTAAGAACGTTATGAGAAGAAAATTAATAATAAATTTTGAACAAGAAGATGACGAATCGCTCAGCGATGCTTGGGCGAGGTTCAAGCAGCTGGTAAGAGACTGTCCACATAATGACTTACCAGTCTGCCTACAAATGGAGAGTTTCTACCAAGGATTGAATCCCTCTTCGCAGACCGCTGCCAATGCGGCAGCCTCTGGTGGTCTGCTCGACAAAACATATGAGAAGGCTAAGAGTATACTTGATCGCATTTGCAAAAATCATAAGGATTGGAGGGAAAGCGATCAGAGATTAAGAATCAAAGAAAATGACGCAAACAATGGGGCCATCGCATCCTTGCAAAATCAAATGACTGCGATGATGAGTTTGATACAAGACATCGTAATTAATAATACGGGAGCGAATAAAGGGTAGGTCGGCAATTACTCAAACGACAGCAAATTGTGTCATTTGCGAAGATGCTCACCCGATAGAGGAATGCCCAACAAACCCACAGTCGGTATGATTCATGAGAGATAATCCCTATTCCAATACATATAACCCCGGGTGGCGAAACCACCCAAATTTTGCATTGAAAAATCAATAACAAAGCTTTCAACCTGTGGCACAAAAAGGAGGGCCCCGGGATTTTTCCCGCAAAACAATGATCCAACACAAAGCCAAGCTAGCAGCTCACAACCACCGCAATCTTCGTCCTTAGAGAGCTTGCTGAAGCAATACATTGAGAAAAACGAATCTGTACTTCAGAATCAAGCTACATCCATTAGAAATCTCGAAATTCAAATGAGACAAATTGCGGGCGAGCTGAAAAATAGACCCCAAGGAGCGTTGTCGAGCTCAACTGAGCTCCTTCACAATGCTGGAGGTAACGGGAAGGAACAATGCTTAACAGTCTCCTTGCTAAGTGACAACATGACTGCGGAAGTAGGGAAAAAGCGCATTGCGACCAACTTGAATGCGGTGATAACCGAAGACCCGTTGACCTATAGTTTGGAGAAGCCCGAGAAAACAGACCCTGAAGTTGTGTCCACCCTTAAGTCTCTAGATCTTGAGACAGAAGAAGTCCAACCACCAGTAACTCCACAAAGATTGAAAGAGGAACATATTGAGGAAGAAAATATCGCAATAGTGGCTGCAGCTCAAAATGCTATGATCTCACCTAAAATGGGCGACCCAGGAATCTTCATAATCCCAGCTCTATCGGAGGGACCTTTAGTGGCCAAGCACTATGCGATCTTGGGGCAAGTATAAACATAATGCCACTATCAATCTTCAAATACAATATGAATAGTCGCACCTTACACAGAAAGGAAACTCTCCTACTCGCCAACATATCTCGAATACAACTGAAAGGGAGTTGAAAATGCTGCAATCTCAATCGATAAATTCATCCTGCCGGCAGACTTCCTCATTTTGGATTATAAAGCGGACGAAAGATGTACCCATCATATTGGGACGACCATTCTCCTTTCAACCGGTCGCGCTTAAATTGATGTGCGCAAGGAAATGTGTGTAATAAGCATTAATGGGGAGAAACTTTGGATTAAGGCAGTAAAGATTCTAGAGACAAAGAAAAGAAGAAAAAGCCACCATGGGACATGAACAAACCAGCCTGGAATAAGTGGTCCCTGAGTGTTATATGATTCAACTGCATCAGGGACGCAATCCTTTTGAATATCCTTTTCCTGCATCAAATACTTCATGAACTTTTATCTTACTCGTTATTATCTATTATCACAATTACTTTGTTTACTATTTATCTGCTATTTAAAAAAAAAAAGGAGATCGAGGCATTGGATTGAGATGTTACCCGAAGAAGTGACCTATCTTATTCCATCACCGCAATCCAAAGGAGAGAGATCGCCACAAAGATGGATGCGTTAATATACAATATGAGCGACAGCGCAAATTTGGGGTTGTACTCTTCCTTATCTTTATTTCAAATTTGCGCTATCACATCGCATGTTAGTTTTAAAAGTTTTATCACTGCATCCTCTTTGATCACCGCAATCATTTGACATAGATAAATTTAGTAGTTTACTGCATTCTGTTTCTTTGCCAAGTATGATTTCAATGATAAAAAATATGCTTCTATGTCTTTCATATATACTAAAGTCAACTTAATCTTAAGATAGTCTCTTCATGAAATATTTCTTGAAGTTAAGAGTTTGCTAGCTTTCTTTCAAACTCTCTTTACAATGCATTCTATAACCATCACATGACTTATTTTAATCTTTTGGCAATGAGGACATTGTCGCATTTTAAATTTGGGGGTGAGGTATTTATTTTCAACCTTGTTATTTCTATTTCAAAAAAAGAAAAATTGAGAATAACAACTCCACTGTCAACGCAATAGGAAACCCATGTTGATAAGAGTTAAGTTGTGAAAGGCACTTACTTGTAGTTGGATGTCTGCATGACACACGTGAGGGCAAGCCAAAACGAAAATAAGTCACCAGGATCAACGCATAAACAAATGACTGCAACTCCATTGCCAAATTGGTATGAGTTTAGTATGAGAAAGAGTGCATTGCTCATAGTTGGATGTCCGCATGACACCCATGTGGGTAAGCCAAAATGAAGGCAAGGCACTCGAATCAGCGCAAGGTCAGAAAAAAATAGCAATGAAGAAAATTTTTGTGCAAGGATAAAATCATTTGACACCCCGGTAGAAAATTTTCTTTTTTGAAATAATCATGCGATGTTCCAGAATTTAGTAAAGTTCTTTTGAAAGGTAAGCTTGCAGTCTCTAGGTCTTAGAAATATTTTAAGAAGAGACTTGAATAAGACTTAAGGAAATTCTGGTATATAGGATTTGAATGAAGTATCCTTGAGAGGTCTAAGAAAAGAACAGTGCGATTGACTCGCTAAAAAAATCTTTAGTTTATGCTTGAGGACAAGCATTGTTTAAATTTGGGGGTGTGATAATGGGCAGAAATGCACGTTATCATAGTGCTAAGTTCTTAACCAATGATTGGATTGCGTTGATGAAATATGTTACTTTGCGTCCATTAAGCATCAATTTCATAATATTGCGGTCGCATGCGTTCAACGCATTAGAAAAGTTGATTTTTGTATTTTTGTGCAGAATATGCGTTAATGCAATGCAAAGACTGCGATCATAGGAATTCATTGGTCGAGCGCAACTTCACCACAAGGCTTTGCATTGATCATGTTCACAAATATTCGCCCGAGAAGGATCGCCGCAACTTGGTCAGCGCAACATGGTGGGCACATCCGGGTGAAAGGATAATTAAGAGCGATGGGTAGAAAGCTGATGACAGTCGAATCCAAATTAAGTTGACAACCAATAATGGTCACAAAGTACATTCAGCTTTATCGATGACAATTATCCGGCGCATCAGTCAGGAATTAAATCTGTCCCATCTGTACAACCAGGAGAGAGAAGCCACCTTTCACCATGGATGCTCTATAAATACCAAGGGCATTCTTCAGAGAAGGGTTAACCAGTTGATTAGTTCACCATTTAGTTCACGCTTTTGTTCATAGTTTCCTTTCCATTTTAAGGCGGAGCAAGAGAAGAGTGGTGGCGCCGGAGATCTTAGGCCAACTCGAGAGAGAACCTTGGGGCGTAAGGGCAGAGAGTGGGCCGACTCTCACGAGAGCGAGATTATATTTTGAGCACGAGTAGAAATAATGTAAACGCCTGGCAGCAAGAGATTGCTACCAAGCTCTTTATTCTATACTTGCATTGTTATTCTGTACTTCATCTTCATACTTATACGATGGAAGTTGTATTTCTACATCTGTTCACTCTCTTAATATACATGAGTAGCTAAACTAGTCGAATGGGTTGAGAAGAACTAAGCTAACATGACCTAGGAAGTTCTTTGCTTGCGATTGTCATATTTTATGTTATGCAAAATACCCTTTAGAGTTACGAGAGAGATAGTCTAAAGAAAGAACCTAATGTCTCGAGAGAGCTAGGTTAGAATCTGGACTCGAGAGAGCAAGATTAGAATTGCATAAATAAGAGATAGGAACTTAGAGATAAGCTTTGTTTGTCAACCTGAATCGCATGCATCCTAGAGATGGGAATGATATTATGTGGTCGCATATTTGTGTGGATGTCATGTTATCATCGCATGAATAGAAATAGAGGTTTATGTATAGACCCTGTAGACTTGTCGCATATATCGCATGCGTTCTAGCCTTAGAAGTCGTGGTATTCGCACCGAGAGGTGGCTTACTATTGTATGCATGTTGCATGATCGCATAACATGAACACATTCTAGGGAGTGTTAGCCGAAACCCTTCTCAACCCATTCACCGCATATTCATCGCATCTCCTGTTTACCAACTCTTTTCAAACTCTGCCGCATTTATTTAGTTTTCATCAACGCAAACAACAACCTAACATCTTATTTATTTATCCGGTTACTGCAAAGTTTTTATAAAAATTACCAACGCAATCTGTTTTCATAAGTCCCTATGTTCGACCCTGGACTTACCAAGAAACTCAGAGAAATTTACACTTGAATTCCACTGGGAAAACTTGAGTGCACAACGCAATTCCATCAATGCATAGCATCTATATTTCCACTTCATAAATACAAGCATCACTTTGTGAGGTGTTAAATTTTGGTGAGTTTTTACATGCATTAGATGCATGTAATTGTTTAATAAAAAGAGGTTTTTGAAATTTTTTTCTCTGCTTCTTGAAAAAAGTTTTCTATTTTTAGGTTTCCAATAATTCTCACCAAAATTTCTCCTTTCTTTCACACATTAACTTTGAACCACCATTTCTTCCCTTCTTCATTCCTTCATTCACCAGGTCCCACAACCCGGTTCTGAGTCTAGAGAATAACGGGTAAACTCTAGTGGTGGTCCAGAAGAGTTTGGGTCGAGATTCAACAAAGAAAAGCTTTTTTTCGGGAGCTACAAAGGTTGGACTCTACTCTTTTTTAATTTGCTGTTTTTTCTCTCTTTTTTTTTTGCATGTTTTTTCCTTTTAATTAAAAGCAATTAGAGTGTAATTAGATCCTTATTCCGTTGCATACGTCTCATGCTCTATCATCACCCAAATAAATAATTAACTATTTGAATCTTATTCAAATAAATTAATCCTCCCATTATCTATTTAATTTGAATCTTATTCAAATTAAATAATTTATTTATTTATATGGATCTCATCCAAATAATTAATTAATTATTTGAATCATATTCAAATAAATCAATTCTCCATATTATAAAGTTCTAATTTGAATCTCATTCAAATAAACTTTATAATAAATTATGTAATTAATTGTATCCAATACAATTAATATTTTTCCTTATAAATTTGAACATTTCAAATTTTTAGTTGATCCTTGTTGATTCGTGTTGAGCTAGTAAGGAGATCTTATGGACCTATAAATTATAGCTTCAATGATCCAAGATTAATTAACTAAACTCTTTAACTAAATTAGTCTTCATTCATTAACTATAGAGCAAACCACTATAGACCTATAGTTAAATTCTTATGCACTGTAGGACAAGTTGTGTCCATGGATATAATTATTATAAGCAAAGTCGATCCTTCACAAATTGTTCATAATTACAGTTGGGCCAAATGTTTATTTTACTCCTGTAATTACATTTTTTCCTTAAGTACCATTGATTCCTCCAATAAAAAATTTGTTGATGACACAACTATAAACTAAGTCCCTCTCCAGCTAGTGAGAGAGTGGGACCCTTTGTTCAAGACCCAAAATCAGTACTTAAGAGAACTACTCATCTACTTACCCTATGCACGAAAAAGCAAATTCCATTTTGTGAAGTTACGTTCCCAGCTCCCTATTTAGTCAAGTCCCCAAAATGGTAAGCTTATTGAGTCGGCAACTTGGGCGGTCTCACTCGTGTATATCAATGGACTGACCTTGCAAACAAGAGTTCATAAATCACTCAGGATTAAGATCGAGTCGCACATGATCATCCTATGAAATATTAATCTAATCAATCAACGGATTTACAAAGAGAGATTAAATATTTCATTGCTAGTCTTATATAAACTCTTTGTATAGAATACCCACTCACATTCCTCTACATGAACAAGTTGGATCAAACCATTTGTAACTATTATAAAGTGGGTCGTATCCATAGTATCACCAGAATAAGACACCTAATCTTATCTATATACTATAGACATTTAGATTATTTCTTGAACATGATCCACCGTATGTCAACCACATACATTTTCAAGACTTCATGCAATAATCTTGGGTTTTTTTAGTTAATGGATAAATTAATATTGCTTAATTAACAATTAAATAAATCGACTAATAAATTACAAGGTTTTAATGCACAAATCTCAATAGAAAGGTCCTTAAATGAGTTAGGAAATTCTCTATAGGTTGTGTAGATTTATTCAATAGATTAAACGGAAAAAAAAAAAAAAAAAAACAATTTTTGAAGAAGGTTACTCCTCCTTCCATTGCTATCTTAGGGAATTGAGTAAGCTTAGGCACTTTGATAAGAGACTGTGCTCGTAATTGGATGTCATTCATGAAATCCTTGTGGGCAAGTCAAAATGAAGGTAGTGTGTCTTGAGAAGTTCTTTTGTCTAAAAAAAGGAAAAATAAATTAAAAACCTAGTTGTCTTTTTGCTAGACAATTGATTAAAGAAAATTCTGATGAGTTCCATTGAACTAGAGTAAGGGAAAAACTGGAGAGATTCATTTAAAATCATAACAAGCTAGTTAGGACTTAATTGAAAAGGCTTGCACATACACACGTGAGGGGTGATAATATTTGGCCTTGAAATCTCTTAATGTTAGGATGTGCTTGAAAGTTTCTACTAATGGATCTAATATACTTATTTTGAATGATGAGGTTTTGTGTCATTTATTGGGATTGATGTCCTAAATCTAGTATATCTCGTGGTTTGTAGTATTTGCTAACACAAATTATTTATCTACTAAAATCATAGGCATTTTATTTGACATTTAGGAAACATTAATTCAATCAATAAACTAAGATACAAGGTTATAGTTGGGTTTGATGCCCTAAATCTCGTAGGGTCCTATAGCTTGTAAACCTTGTATGAACAAACATTTTCGTGATTAATAATATTTGATATTTTATTCACTGTGTCTATAAAATATATGATATTTTAGTTGCATTAACCACAAACCAATAAACTAATGTCCAGAGTTATCATTATAACTTAAACATGTATGTGGAGACATACAGGTGGATCATGTTTAAGTGATAACCTAAATGGTCTGTAGTATATGGATATGGTTGGGTACCTTATCCTTGTGCCACTATGAGTATGGCTCGCTTTGTAAGTATTACAAATGTTGTAAAGTACTACAAATGATCTGATCGTGATCATTCATATATTAGACATGCGAGCGGGGCTATTTTATATAAAGGAGTTTGCATAAGACTAGACCACGAAATGTTTAGCTCATTATATAACGCCATTCATATTAGAGACTTTCATTTCACTAGGATGACCATAGGTAACATGTTCTTAATCCTGAATGAGTTGTGAACTCCTACCTATAAGGGCGGTCATTTGATTTGCATGGGTGAGAGTGGCCGGATCGCTAACTTAACAAGCCTACCATTTTGAGGATTTGTTTGATTGGGGAGCTAAGAAATCACCTACATAAGATGGAATTCACTCTTTCCCAATCCTTGGGAAAGTAGATAAATTGCTCAATAATAGCGGGTTCTGGGTCTTGTACAATAAGGCCTTAACCTCTCACTGGCCTAAGAGGTGTTAGTTTATAGTTGGACTATAAACTGTTTGCTCACTAGAGAAATAAGTGGTACTTCAAGAATTATATGTAACTGTAGGGGTAAAATGGCATTTTGGCCCAGCTGTAGTTATGAGCATTCATGAAGGGTCATCGCTCTGTTTATTGGTTATATCCATGGACACAAAAATATATCTACAGTGCGAAATAATGGAGATTGGAGGTTAGCATAAATATATGATATTTATGATGATTTATTAAATGTATATTAAATAGGATTTGATATATGTTTATTTAATTAACGTGTCAATTAATTAAATAAGAGTTATTTAATTAATTAGCACTAAGGGCATAAAAGAAATTTTTTGGAGAAGGGGTTAACCCCTCTCCATATAAATATATCCTTATAGCCATTTTAGAAATAGGTTTTGATATCACACAAAAACCTAGCCTCCACCTTTTCTCTAACTTGTCTCTAGAATTCTCTACCCTTTTCCTCCTCAAAGTACTTGGAGATGACACTTCCAAGTTCTTTGAATCCTAGAGAATAGTAAGGTAATCTCATTGGTGGTGTCCTTCTATGTTGGAGGAGTTCGAGATTATTAACAACGATGGAAGAAGAAAACTAGAGGAATCAACAAAGGTAAGTTGTGATTTCTCCTATTCTTCCTTTTTCAAACATGTCTATGTTTTCTTTGAATGTTTATCTCTACATGTTTTATTTTATAGTTTTTAATTATTTAAAAATCAGATTTCTAAATGTAAGACGTTCACACGCTTCTACTTGGGATTCAATCCTTTCATCACTTGCATGCTTCTTATAGTCTTATTTTTTCTTTGCTTGGGACTAGCAAAGTTTTAAGTTTAAGGTGGTGAAAACACTCGAAAAGTGCTTTCTTGGGCTTAGAATTCAGTTAATTTTATGCTTAATTTGTGATGGTTGATGCTTTTTATGCATTTGGATTGGAATGAGTTAACTTGAGTGCAAAATGACGAATATAACACTAGAGTAGGTCAAACATTAACCTAGGGCAAGAAGAGGTGAGAAAATACACCAAAAGGCACGACAAAATGCAAAAGGGATCATGAACGAAGTTATGCGATGTTGTGCTCGACGCTGTCGATAGAAAGTGCGAAACAGGGTAATGTCGTGGCGCTCCAAAAAAAATTTCACGTGTCCGACTTCTCAATTTTTATAAATATTTTGCTGCCAAGATAAAAAAGAAAGAGGTTGGTTTTTAGTTTTTTGTTAGAGTTCGTGTGAACCTTGAGCCCTAATTTCTCTACTTGAGTGTGTCTCCTACTGAGACTAGTGTGGTGAGTAGGTTGATGTGGAAATTAATGTGTAATTGTAGAGAAAATGGTGAAAAGTTAGAAGGAAAGTTCGAATTTGAAAGCTTGACTCTTGGGTAAAGCTTGAAAAATTGGCTAAGTATAACCCATGTGTTGGAGGCTAGAAAATTGGCTAAGTATTGTGCCATATGTTGGCCTTGCTCATTTGAGAGGTTATTTGGCCGTTGAAGGAAGCCAAAGCATGGCCAAGAGAAAAGCTATGTGTGGGAAAGCATACGGCAGCCGATGTCTTGAAAGGTTAGCAAAGCATGCGGTAGCCTCAAGTGTGCGCGGGCATGGGTGCTGGGTGTTGGATTTGCGTGCACTGGATGATCGTGTAGCAATGAGCAATGCTACACGATGAGGTAGACGATCGTTTAGCGAGTGAGCGGCGCTACACGATGAGGTAGGAGATCATGTAGCAATACGCGGAGCTAAGCGATGTGGTAGGTGATCATGTAGCAAATGCGCGGAGCTAAACGATGCGTTAGGCAATCGTGTAGCAAATGCGTGGAGCTAAGCGATGCGGTAGGTGATCGTGCGACAATGTGAGGCGCTAGACGATACGAAGTGTTGCGCTAAACGATAATGCTATGTGTTGGACGATAGCGTTAAGCGATGGGGCATTGGCACTGCAAGATCGACATCAGAGCTAGACGATGACGTTAGGCGATGGCACTACGCAATGGGTGTGGGCGCTAGATGATAGCCATGTTGCTCTACACGATGGGTGTCAGCGCTACACGATGGGCATCAATGTAAGGTCAATAAATGATGAGCTAAACGATGGGACGATGAACTAAATGATTGGACTTGTATGGATTGGCATTAATAACCGATTAAAAATACCAGATGTCCTTAGCACCGGATTTGACTCTAAGAAAGTTGAAGGTGTTGGGCTAATATTTAATGAGAAGTGGTGGAAAGCAGTATAAATAAGGGAGATCGAACTTCAAACGATCAGCTTGATCAATTCCTCTGTGAAAATTTAGAGTTCTTGGTGCCGTTGGAAAGCTCTAAGAGTCTACTTTCAGAGATGACACTTCCGGAAGAATTCCTCATTAGATTAAGGCTGAAAAAGGAGAAAAAGGACCAGAGGTTCTGTTCTCAGGTGAATCTTAGCCATCATTAAATAGTTGAGTCTCTAGGACAGACTACGAAAATTCTAAAGATAAAATTTTGAGGTAAGATTCCTGAGATGATTCTTAAAAAGTTTGTAGAAGGAAATTTCTTGAGATGAGCTCTAGACTTCGAGTTATTAATTTTGAAAGATGAATCTAGAATTTTATGAACAAATAGGCAGCTGCTTGAGTTGAATAAGTTGATAGCTCGAAGGAAACGCTTGGACAGATCAAGGGTTGAGCTTTTCCATGCGTTGGATCTGCTGTGTAGGCTGAGGAGAGCTTGCAGTGGAGCCTTGGATACTCGAGCAACCTTGAGGACGACCATATGCAGTTGTAAGAACACTTAGAAAGAAAAGTGTTGGTTGCATAAGTGGTGTTGCGTTTGTGAAGAGTGGTTGGACGCTTTGCATGAGCCAAATCTCAAAGAAATTCCTAAGTGTCTAAACCTACATCAAGGTGCGTTGTTGTGAAAGTCTTCAAGAGGAAGTCTAAACGCAAAGCTTACTTAAGGGTTAGTCTCAAAAGGGAGACTTATGATAGTAGCTAATATATGTTTTTGTGTCCACAAGATTGACACCAGTAATAGAAGCATATCGACCCTTGAGGAATAGTTTTAAAAGTTGTGAGTGACTAAATAGTTACAATGTTTTAAAGAAACCATATTTTAAAGAAAGATTATTCTAATGCTAGCTAGTTTTACAAAGTAATTTCCAAGAAAACCATGAGTAATGTTTTATACGCATGCCTGATGACATGCAGAAATGCATGCCATCTTAGTCCTTTTACTTAGAATTATGAAGGTTGTTAGGCAGAAATTGTGTTGATCATGATAGGAATTCACGAGAATATAAGTTTGCATCGATCAGCATGTCGAATCTCAGTTAACCCATTACTTTGCATTAATTATGCGTTCAATGTTCTATTTTTGTAGCTAATGCAGGAAATGAACGCAAACACGAAAACCGGACCACTACATAGACGACCGCATGCGGAGAAACACTCCATCGCAAAGGCAACCACCATCGATCAACGCATGGATTTTACTTATACGTCATCGCATGGGAGTTGCGTTCATCAAGCGATTGCAGTCATCATGTAGAGTTGCGGTGTTAAGCGAATGCGGCCATTGAATGATTGCGGCTACATGACAACGCATTCTAATGGGATCAACGCAAGGTAGGTCGAATGAACGCATCAATGCATCTACTTCGAGAAAATCCAAAGCTAATGCTGACATTTCACCTACCACGCCGTTGGTGGCAGAAGTTCAGAAAGGACTGACAGCGCCAAACATCAACTCAGAGTAGTCCAATTAATGTTGTCGGCCATTCCAAATCTATAAATAGAAGCCGATGAGCAAAAATTCAAGTAATCCAAGGTTTTCGCCTGAGGTTTGCCTAGGGCAGATCCTTGTGATCCAGACAAAATGTGTGAGAAGACGCTGAGAGTTCTTCACCTCCTTCATCCATTTCGAGTGATGACCGGAGCCTTCGACCGAACCAGATCTCGAGAGAGTCAGCTCCCCATCCATCCATGGCACCACCGGCAACCTTGACGTGCATCCGCTAGAAGCAAAGTTTTGCTTCCAGCTAGTCATTTCTTTTCCTTCTTTCCTATATTGTATTGTATGACATTTTGAATTAAAAAATTAATACAATCTGTTTTCAATGCATTTCTCTGTTCCTTCGACTACATCTCCATCTTCTTTGTTTAGCATCTTTATTTTCATTGCAACATTTAGTGAGATTGCTTGGGTATTGGCATACTTAGTCATGTGGATTAGGGATAGTGAAGCATGTAGCAACCTGCCGAGAGGTATGCGTTGCGTGAGTTGTGTGAGTAACTTGTATTTGTTTAGTGTGAACCTGCCGGCAATGCCTATCTGATAGGCTAACACAATGTTTGTCTAATGAGTAAAGTCAGCAAACAACCAACTGCCCGGGAGGGTAAGTGGTTGGTCGCATTAAGCAATATTTGCGTTGTTCACTAGAGATAGGAAAAGCTTAGGGTCAGCCAAGTTCATGCGATTACTTACTTGTTCTTATGAGCGCATCATCATCATTTAGGCATACTTGAAGAAGTAGTCCTAAAACCCAAATCTAAACTCGAGAGAGCGGATTGGAACGCATAGGCAAGAATGGGGATCTTAGAGATAAGCTCAGTTTGCTTCACACAACGTATGCACCCTACAGAATGGACTTGCATGCGTCCAGGAAGTAGAATAAGGGGTTATGGCAGCATGCTCATTGCGGTGAGAGCTAGTGAGTGGGTTATGGGGGTCTAGGCAGGCATTAGGCTTCTCGGCAATATCGCAGATACACCGCATACGTCCTAAAGTTAGGTTCACGTGTGTGTAGCATGATTGCATGGATTGCGTTGACTAGGGTTACCCTTGCGATCACTCTTAAGTTTTGCAATGAAAACATCTCCGCATTTTATCTATTTTTCCATTCATTTATTTCATGTCAAGGTTTGTCGCATCATTACCTTTCATGCATATTCTCATTGCATTGTCTGTTAGATAGAAGTAGGAGTAGGATTAACTTAGCAATATCCCCCTCCATTCTTGTATTTATACTGCCGCATGCACATCGAAACATATAGTTACAAGTCCCTGTGTTCGACCTCGGATTATCCGAGAAACTTGCGTTCATGTTATACTTGGTGTGAATGAAAGAAAACTTGTGGCAGGACGCATGGTCATCGCATACATTCGTTAACGCATTTTTCAGTCCAATGCATAACCATCGACGCATGACTATCAACGCATATCTTAGGAACATGCATCGTATACCGCATCCATGGGATTTTGGTTGTAGAGTAAAATTGACTTCCAATCTACCGCGCATCAATGCCATGTATGAAAGTTTATTGAAAAACTATTTATGTGTGTTTAATTACAGAAAGCATGCATTAGCATCTTTAAATACATGTTTTCTATGCATTATGCTTTACATGCTTTAAAGAGAAAGTCATCATAGGACTGATGACTAGTTTTACTTGAAACTCGATACTAAGGGACATTTGAGAAGGTATTCGAGCAACTCGATACTGAGGGACAAGTTTTGAGAAGGTATCCGAGCAAAAGTACCTAAGATATGACCGTACTTAGTTATGGGCCTTATGGCCATGTGCACATAGGTAGTTAAAGTTAGCGATTGAGCAAAAGGGTTCTCTCTTGACTAGCAGTTGACGTTGGGATTAAATCGCAATAGGGTTATTCTCAACTAAGGAACAATTTAATGTTTAATGATAAAAATAACTTTATATGCTTTATGCTTGGAAAATGTTTATACTGCAGTACAAGGTTACTGTAGAAATTTATATTTTAGTTTAATCTCTTTATTGAGACTTTTGCATGAGAATTAGTTTTCTTTCTTATGTCACTCACTGGGCTAGCAAGCTCACCCGCTTTCAAATGTTTTTCTTTCCCCCAGGTAGTGATCAAATCCTCAGGTGGTAGCTCTACATTTGCTCTGCCACTGAAGGATAAAAGTTGTTGTAATCCGTCTGTTAGGTGGTTACTGTAAATATTGTACACATATTATAATTATTCACATAGGGACTAAGGTTTTGGGTATCAGAACTTATGAAACTAGTAATATAATCTCTCTAAATATTTTGTGTGTAAACTTAATATTTTTAGCCATAGAGGCATTCGTTGTGTATAAGATTGCATGTTGGTATCAGAGTTATTTCCGCAGGAGTTATTAGGTAGTAGGTGTCAACAAAAGGGTTGATAACTGCTGCAGTCATATCCTTTCCTAGACTCAGAGAGTAGTCTGGGAGGGTATGTGACAGCTCGTTGAGGGCCTCCACTAGGAGCTGATTTCTAGGCAGAGGCGACATCTTATAGCTTTCAAAGAAATGGGTGATTAAGGAGATTATTTTAGGGCAATCCCGAGCTTGAGGATGACAGTCAATTGTACGGCTTGCATTTCTTTCCCTTTTTAGTTTTTTTTGTTCTTTTGTATTTTGGATAGGATATAAAATGCCTTAATTTATATTATTTCCATAAGTGACTGAGTTGTAGTCCTTATATTTTTCTATGTAGTTTTTGGAATTTTGCAAAAATTGATCCATTGTTTCTTCAATTGGATTTATGCATAAACTATTTTGGCATGCTTGTGTTTATCACTTTCGAACAATTGGCCACTGTTTGAATTCCCTTTATTTGATGTCTTGCTTGAGAGAGAAGACATTATATTAGAACTAGCATGTTAAACTGTTAATCAACTTTGCATGAAAATGATTGGAGATTGGTAGAGATTAATAATGAAGGAACTTAATGATGTGATTGTTGAGGTTAGTGCCCTAAATCTTGTGGTTCTCGTAGTTTGTAAATTTTGTCTATGAATTATTTATTTTAAAAAATAAGGTTATATTTTATTCGATATTTAGATTATATTAACTCAATCCAATAAACTAAGATCCAAGGTCATTTTATGTAACTTAAACATGTATGTAGTTAACATATAGGTGGACATGTTTAAGTAATAACCTAAATGGTATGTAGTATATGAATAAGATTAGGTGTCTTATCCTGATAACACTAAAATTACGACTCACTTTATAATTATTACAAGAGTTATAAAGTGTTACAAACGATCTGATCCTTATCGTTCATGTGGAGACATGCGAGTGGAGGTATCCTATACAAAGAGTTTGTATAAGACCGGACTGCAAAATGATTAGTCTCTCTTTATAATCCCGTTAATTAAAGAAACTAACATTTTTTAGTATGGCCATAGGTGACTCAATCTTAATCCTGAGTGAGTCATGAACTCCTATTTATAAGGGCGATCCTTTGATCTATATGGGTGAGAGTGGTTAGATTCGCCGAACTCAATAAGTCTACCATTTTGGGGATTTGTTCAAGTAGGGAACTGGGAACATAGCTACACAAAATGGAATTCACTTCTTCTCATCTTTAGGGTAAATAGATTAATTGCTCCCTTAAGAGCTAATTCTGATTCTTGAAAATTGAGGCCTCACCCTCTAATTGGCTCAAGAGAGATTAGTTTATAGTTGGACTATAAACTATTTGTTCATTAGAGGGATCAGTGGTACTTAAGAAGTTATATGTAACTAAAGGGGTAAAATGGTAATTTTACCTAGCTATAGTTACAGACAATTTGTGAAGGATCGACTTACTGTTGATGGGTTATATCCATGGAGGTATAAATAAATCTACAGTGCGAAGAGTGTAGCTGTGAGTCTTTAGTAGAGTGACTTGCAGTTAATGAATATTGATTGATTTAATTAAATAGATTAATTAATTAATCTTGAATCATTAGAGCTTCTAATCTATAGGTCCATAAGGTCCCCTTACTAGCTCACTAAGGGTAAAACAAGAATCAATTAATTTTGGATTAATTTGAATTGTTCAAATTAAATAAAGAAATTAATTGTATTTGATACAATTAATATAATGTATCGATACATTATTAAATAAAAAAATTATAATTTACTATATGAGAGAGAGATAAATATTTGAATAAGATTCAGATATTAATTATATGAATAAGATTCATATAAAACTATACGTTAAAATTAATATGAATGAAATTAATATTAAAAATAGGTTATAATTAATATGAATGAGACTCATATTAAACTATAGGTTATGAGATTCATATTAAACTATAGGTTACGTGAAAGAATATTATTTGAATATGATTCAAATAAAATTAAATATAGAGGAATTATTTTAAATGACAAAACTACTTAAAATATTTATAGATAATAGCAAAATATCACAATCTATCAGACACAGATAATAGTCTATCGCGGTCTATCGTAGATAAACAGTGAAATTTTGCTACATTTATGAATTTTTTTGTTCATTTTCTATATTTGAAAACAACCCTTAAATATATGATATTTATTTTATAAATAAATTAATTGTTATTTATTTAATAATATGTTAAATTAGATTTAATATATATTTATTTAAATAATAAAGTAACACTCATTGGGAGTTATAGGAGATGATGAAGGGAAGTTATAACTTCCTCTCCAAATCATCTTTACACTCTTACAAGTAAAAGGGAGGAAAAGAGAGATTTGTTGAAAAATGCTCTCCAATGCATAACAAGCACATAAGAAGAGAAAAGTTCTCTTTACAATCTCTATTTTCTTACTCAAGAACTCCCTCTCTCACAAAATCACTTTCTAAATAAGGATCCCACACATCCTGTATTCTTGTCCGAAAAATAGCAAGAAAATCGAGTGGTGGTGTCTTGCTATGCATTTTTATTCGTTCGTGAGTTCGGGAGAAGTTCTAGTGTTCATGAGTTTGCAAAAAAGAGAACTTTGTTGAAAAAGGTCTACAAGAGGTATTCTTCTTTTTTCCCTTAAAAACATGTTGTAAATATATATATATTTATCCTATACATGTTGTATGTTTTCTCTATCTTTTGAGTTTTCAAAATGAAAAAAAAAAATAAAAAAATAGCACTTCCATTCACACGCTTCTGCTATGGAATTCCATTCCTTCAGTGACTATCTAACTAATTGCATGAAAGTGAACTAATGGTTAGGAATTAGAAAAGGTTGAGCTTGAAAGAGGATACCTGGACAAAAACTTCTAGGTCTATAGTCACCATAAAATTAATATAAAGTTAAAACAATTAATTTGATTAATCCCTTTTCTAGGCATATAGTCAGCATAAAATCAATCTAAAGTTAAAACAATTAATTTGATTAATCTCTTAACAAAGTCATTGACCTAGAGCGTGTTTTTGTCTAGCGTTGATCCAATGTTATAATTTGTTTTTATTTTTAGGAGTAGATTAAATTTAGGTATTCATCACTGTCTAGTCCCCTAAATAAAATTAGAAGAATTTCTAAGTAGCTAAAAGAATTGAAACTAATTTCCCAGAGGACAATACACAGTTTCTTGACTGTTTTAAACTATATTATTATTCGACGCATGTGTTTGCGCATATCATCGACCTCAGCCTGGGTCGAGGTCGAGCCTCACGGTATGGGTCGAGGTCCATGCCACTCCTCCCTCTAGTCCTTCTCTTACCCTTGTTTGGCCATTAACCCGTCAACCAATTACTTCACATGATTCTTTACATTTTTTTTCCGTTTGACCTAAAATCTCCCATGACATAACACAATGTAAAATAACTTATAAATTTAGAAAAACTTAGATTCATCTCTCAGAGTTTATCAGTGATAGACTATACTGCTAATAGGAGTCTATCAACATAGATTCTACCATTAATAGATTTTGCTAAATTTGCAATTCTTTAAAAATATTGCTAAAAGTGCTACCTATTGCAATTACCCAATATTTTTCATATTTGTAAAACCCAAAATTTTAATTTGTTTATTAATAAAAGACAAATAAGTTGTGTTGATACCAAAATTCGGCCAATGGAACTCACCTGACTTTCACGTGCCTTCAATGGTAAATTTGTATTCAGGAGAAGAAATTACTTGTAAGATAATAAAAAAGGGTAATACACCAATGTGGTGCTTGCCACAGATACTCCAATGATTAAGTCATTACTTTGAACAAATATCATGGCAAGTAGTTTTAGGGAGGAGACGAGCTTACCTTTCATGGAGTTGTCACGCTCTATTTATAGTTGAGTCATAGAGGTCTTTGTTATCCCAATTGGAGAAGGAGATCTATTTCCTTCTCCTCCTTTGAAACTAGACACGCGGTCTTGGGATTGGGCCATTGAGGATGTTCCAATGAAAAGGCCAATCTAAATCAGCCTCACTACAAGGAATTTTACGGCCTCGACCTCGACCTTCAGGGTTGAGGCAGACCTTGGGCTCCCAAGGCCCACGTTGGCCTCGGTCTTAGCCTCTGAGGTCGAGGTGGGCCAAGTGGGCTCTTTTGAGCCTAGTTCACCTTCCCTTTATTTACTGGAACTCTCCTGAGCCTGCTCCTTACACAGTCTTAGGTCCATTTCCTAGGCTAAGTAATTCTCTTTGTTCAATTTTGACCTTTGTGAAGGAACTCTTATCAAAGTGCACCCATGAGCGGAAGTGTGACAGAATTACAAGCATTCACAAACATACAAACCAATTATGCATCTTCTAACAAATTACAACATGCTTTAGAAAATAATACAAAAGGAACAAGAGACATATCTTTGAAGAACCCTTCTTCTAAAGACCTCTCGCTCTCATGAAGACTTGGACCAGCAACCTCTCGTTGTCGCTACAATCGTCTACCTAATCGTTTGGTCAATCACGAACAATCTTCTCCATGAATAGGAAACCTTTCGGAAACTACCACTCAGTAACCGTGGTATTCTCGGAGTGAGAATCCAGGAGGTGTGGGCTCTGTTGGATTTGGTAGAAGGAAGGAGAAAACAATGATCGCACTACACGACCAAGTAAGTGGGAGAGTATACTGTCTATTGTATAAACTTTGTGTGCTTGATCGTTTAGTAAATCTTAGCAGGTACACGATCGTTTAGGAAATCAAGCTTGATCGTTTACATGATCATTTAGAGAATCTCGCTAAGGCACGCAATCATTTAGTAAAACTTTACGCGATTGTTTAGTCAAAAGCGCCTGCACGATCATTTAGTCTCTCGCTTAGAAAGTTGTTGTATAGTCTTTAGTTAGCTAAGCGATTGCTCATGTACTTAATGAAGTGATGACATACAAAAATGAAAACATTTTTCATTTTATCATTTAGTTATGAAAACTGAACATAACCTCCTACTTCATACACGGTTAAAGGAGAAATCGCCTACAATTATCATATAATTGTTTTAATTATAAATTAATATAATAACTAACTTATCATATTATATTTATAACCTATAGTTTTAATATCACATCATATGTAACATTTAAACCATAACCCTTTTCTCCTTTACTTGATATAAATTACATTTATATCAAAATCCTCCAAATAATGTATCTCATACATCATGTCAACTATATCACATATAATTGAACCAGTTTAATTATATCATATATAATCAAACTCCCTCTTGTCGATTTGAATACTTCAAATTGACCCAAAAACTGATTCTCAACTTGAATCCATTGAGCTACCAAGGGGACCTTATGGTTCTATAGCTAGCTCCAACGGTACGTGAATAACTGACTAAACTCTTTAGTCACGAGATCCACCATCCATTAATTGTTGGAAACTCCATTAAAGACTGACAGCTGCACTCTTGTCACCACAGATATATTTCTGTGTCCATCGGATATAACCAGTCAACAGTACGATAACCCTTCACTGATGCTCATAAGTACAGCTGAGCCAGTTTTGTCCCTGTAGTTATATCTAACTCCTTAAGTACCACTGATCCCTTTAATGAATAATACATCATAGTCCTACTATGAGTGGACATCTCACGGGTCATGAGAAGGTGTGTGACGCCATATCGTTCAAGCCTTGAAATAAGCCCTTAAGGAAACAATCTATCTACTTTGGAAAAGGAGTGAATTCCATCTTGTGTAGCTAAGTTCCCATGCAAATCTGGTCACTCGCATCCATGCAAATCACAGTACTGCCCTTGTAGGCAGGAGTTCCCAACTCACTCAGGATTAAGGACATGTTACCTATGGTCATTCTATTGAAATGAAAATCTCTGTAATGAATGACGTTATATAACGAGACTAAATACTTCGTGGTCTGGTCGTATACAAACTCCTTTGTATAGGACACCTCCGCTCGCATGTCTCCACATAAATGATCAGGATCAAACCATCTATAGCATGTCACAATACTTGTAACTATCTAAAAGCGTATCTTTAGTGTCATCGGGATAAGGTTTCCCTCCTATATCCATATACTACAGACCATTTAGGTTATCACTTAAGGCATGATCCACTTGTATGTCTCCACATACATGCTTAAGTTACAATGAAAACCAGGGATCTTAGTTTATTAGTTTGTGGTAAATGCAAATAAAATATCCCATATTTCATAGACAACAGTAAAGAAAAAATCTTATATTATTACATCACAAGCGTTTGTTCATACAGGTGTTTACAAACTACAGGACCCTACGAGAGTTTAGGGTATCAATCCCAACACTTTGACCTTTTGCTGGTCTGAAACTAAGAAGCTGCATGATTTTTCTACTGATCTTCTTTTCCAGTAAAAAAGTTTGTATTTAATATATTTACCAATTGCCAAATAAGTAATACTCTACAAATTGGAAACTCAAATGTTTGTTGGTTTGCTGGTGTATTTTGTTTTTCATGAAGGTAACTGAAAAGCAACTAAAAAGTGCTTGAATTATCTTCAAATTTGGAGCTATTATTGCTAATTTTATATGGTTTGATGTGGTTTGTTGAGTGATTTTAGGAAATTGAACATTAGAAGTAAATTGGGCAAAAATGATCGAAACCTGGGGCAAAAGTTCAAATACAACTATTTAGGGACCAACTATGAAATTAGGAGGGAAGCTAGAGGCCAAAAGTGAAGAAAAGAGGAAGAATTTCGAAGGAAAAGATTGGGGGGCCAGTGTTGACCTAGTATTGCAGCGCTGCTCCAAGACGCTGAAGACTCGAGAGTAGAGAATAGGGCAGCGTTGCAATGCTACAGAGAGTGTCGCGACACTCTGGATGGCAGACACACATTGAATCTACTTCAAACATAGTGTCGCAACGCTGACTCGCAACGTCGCGATGCTACAAAAATTTCGTATGAAAAGATAGCATCATCGTCAAGGTTGTGGAAAGAAAAATTGGAGAAGAAAAAAGTTCTTGGGAAAGAGTTCGACCTAGGGCAGAGAGCATTCGTCTGAAAAGTGATTCCCAATTGGAGATCAACCCGGAATTCGTTGGCGAAGGTCAAGAAGATCGTGATTAAGATCCGATTACGATGAAGGGGAGATTATTTCTTTAATTCTTAATTCATTCTTTCTCCACGATGAGTTATCTTCGTCTAGGGATTATTATTATTGGAATCATGTGTAGCTAAACTCTAAATTCTGGGGTGTTTGATTTTTGGGTTTCTTGAATGAATTCTAATATTATGATTGATTAATTCTTGATTAAGTTTCTAAATTATATGCTCTTAATGCTTTTGGTTAACTAGGCATTAATCATTGATCTAGGGCTAATTCTTCTACTTGAGACAGAGATTAATTTGTTGGATATGGTTATTTAGATTGTTGTTCAAGATTGCATGAGAATGATTCAATAGTAATAAGAGTGTAATTGAAGGGTCTCAATGCAATACTAATTTAAGCAATAGGAAGAAATTCAAACTTGATAAACTAGGGTTAGAAAGGATTGAGCTTGAAAAAGGATTTTCTGAATTTAGAACTTCTATCCTCAACCAATCTTTATTAGTCAATTGCATGTCAATTTTCGTTTGTACACCCTTAATGAAACAACACCCTGGAATCGAATTTCTTTTGATTGTCTCTTTCTTTTTATCAGTTGCCCTTAATTTTGTTCACAAATCAATATTCTGGTTGCCTAACTGAAATCAATAAAGAACTACAATAGTTAAGCTTTGAAGAAACTATTCACACTAGTCTTTAAGGACGATACCCGATTTTAATTAGGATTTTATTACTTCGATATGTATACTTGCATTCCATAACCTTACCTCAAATGTCATGAGAGTGAAATTTGATTTTGGTTGATAATCTAGTAATATTTTGATTAGTTGAGTCGTTATTGTAAAGATTAATAAAGAAATAAAAAGTCCAAATTAGTATTGGATTAGATACAAATCAACTCCAACTCATAATATACAAATTTTTATTAATTATATACAAATCAAATGGTGGTGATGGTAATGGCCAATAATTAAAATATTGACACCCAATTTATTCCATTTCAGTCAAAATTTTAATATATTTAATTACTTCAAACTGTATATGAATTTATTTTTCTTTATATTCTTGTGGGAGAAATTGACATCCACATCAAACAAATCCTATCGTTTGAAGTTTGAAAAGTTTGAGAACGATAAAAAAAACAATTAAAAAAAAAAGAGCTTTTTTAATATAAAAATGTCAATGAAATTGTATGAATATGAATATAATAATGAGTAATCTTTTTTTAGAAAATAATAATGAGTAGACTTTCAAATATTCAAATAAATGTTCGTACTTTTAATAGGTCTTAAATTACTTTTCATTTTTACGGTTAGTTGATATTATATCAAATAATTGATCGATTAAAAAATTTAAACGAATAAATAAAGGTAATTTTAATATTATATTATATTTGACAAACTTTCTTATCTAAAACTACTATGTACTTGTGCTTTCTTTTAAAAATGCATTATTTCTTTAACTTCATCCTTGAATTTTTTTAATAATTATTCTACCAAGCTACACTTTAAAATTTTTTAAAAACATATTCACAAGAAATTTAATCTAAACCAATGAAAATGACTAATTTCATGATTCGTTGAATAATTCAAAGCACAACTATGAAAACAACTAAAGTATTTAAACATTTGAAGATAAGATAAAGCCCAACGTACACGCGAAAATTGAATTTTAACACGTTATGAACAAGTACAAAATTTCGTCCAAATCACAAAATTTTGGTGGGTGGAATTTCGATTTTTTCCAATTTCTCGAAATTTCTATTGCTAGTCTGATATTTCCATAGAAATTTCACGGTATTATATATA
>NC_052358.1:27919921-28015308 GCF_009727055.1 Benincasa hispida
AAGATTTTTCTCTTTTAATATAAAAAAAATATTTGCTTTCAAGAAATCACATATTTTCATTCAAATATTTTTCATTGAATCTTCACATAATTTCATCTCAAACTTAATTAACGTGAGTTCTCTTAAATTTCTCTCATTTTCTCTCAAGTTCTATCTACTTATAGAGTGTTTTTTTTTTTTTTCTTTTTCATTATATTGTATTATGTTTAATGATGTTTTTATATCTCACTTATGTTTAATATTATGATTTTCTATTCTTATTATATTATATTATGTTAGTTTAATGCTACAATTTTTCATTTTTGTATCCACTTTATTTTATAATAAAGAATTTACAATTATTTTATATGCAAATATTTCATATCCTTTAATTTTGCACTTAATTTTCAATAATTGATATTATTTTGTAAAAAAAAATTCATTTTTTTAAAACTTTTACTCTTTCATTGACATTTACATAGATATTTTACAATATACATGTAAATGTTGTCTTATTTTATAGAAATGGTAATTAAAAATGGCCGATTATAATTTAACTAGCCCCAATCAAAGTTTCATGAAGTAATTATAATAATTTTCATCAATTTCTATAAAATTTTCCTTTCCAACGATATTTCTATAATCTTGAAGTCTCGATATTTCCATCGATATCGATATTTCGCAACTTGATTATAACATAGCACAACTAGATAGTTTAATTTCATTATCCTTTGAAAAAAAAAGTTTAATTTCGTTATTTTTATTTATTTATTATCGTTTAGGTTGTTTGGCGTCCAACACAAGTTAAACAGTGTCATGACAACATCCAAAGGTCACTTTTAGATTCTTAAGTCGGTGAGCAAAAATAATCTAGTCTCAAAAGAACTCAATAAAAATATCAACCATAAGTAATCTAGTCTCAAAATGGACAAAGCAATCATATGAATTGATCATAAAACTTTATCAAATTCCAAAATCTTATTAAGGGGTTAAAAGCACGATTTTAGTCTCTATATTTTGAAATTTGTAGAATCTTAATCCATATACTTTCAAATGTCTAATTTTAATCTCAGTATTTTCAATATATCTAAAATTTAGTATTTATTACTAATTTATTATTTATTTTTTTAAAAAAATTTATTATCCTTAGCGTTTTCATAATAAAAATCCTAAACATATTCATGAAAACTATAATTATTATTTAAATAATTTAAATAAAAATTAATTTCAAGATATTTTTTTAGGGAGCATTCTTCTCATTCTTGATGAGGAGCGTCAAGAATAGTCATCGTGGCTGTTTACTTGTTATGTTCTTGTCTAAAAAAATTCAAGGACTTAATATAAAATTTGTTAAAAGTATAAGGACAAGTTAAATATTTAAAAATATGTGGCCTAAAATTGAACGAGCACCAAAATACACGGATCGAAATAGTATTTTAACCTAATTAAATTCACATATTCACATTCCAACCAACATACTTTATAACTTAGAACTAAAATAGCAATCATGTACTAATCAAGTTTATTCCATGAACACAAGGGATAAAATAGAAATAACATAGAATATCTTATTTAGTGATTATTCTCACTAATTTACATAAGTGGAGAGGAAAAAGAAAACAGGTTGAAAAGCCATAAGAACAGGAGGAAGGTGTTCAAATAGCTTTGCAATGCAGCTGTGATAGGCAAATAGGCCAGAGTTTTTTTTTCTCCCCCACTTTTCAAGGTGAGGCATAGTCTGAAGGGCCATAAGGCAAACACAAGTCAGCAAAGAAGCCCTTTTTCCTCCTAGGGTTCCACCCCATGTCTTTGCAGAGCTGATCATTGTACCAAATATGCAAAATGGCAATGGAAGCTCGCTTGTAGAAAGGCCCCGCGTAAAGCTTCAAACTCTTCTCCCAGTTGGCTATGTCCTTCTCCATCTCCTTGATGCTCGGTAGCTTGAATGTGCCGTCCATAAACTCCGCCAACCATCGACACCGTATCTCTGAGGTGTATAAGTTTGAAGCGCTTTCTGAAAATCCAATCACAGCTAGCTGTGGGATTCTAGGGTGAATGCATTGCCTGGACAGATGAGACGAAATTGAAACATGCAATATCATTAGAACTCAATGTTTACCGAAGGAGAATTAAATGAGATGCTGGTATTGTTTTTTAAAATGTTTGTAAGATATTAAATCCTAGGTAAGACGAAACTCTAACATGATAAGATCATAAAATAGGAGTTGAATCATAATTTGATCAGTGCCTTCCTGTACATTTGTACATTGCAAATGCTATGTGATTTTTCAATTTGCAATCCTCGATCATGAACTCATTGAAGAAACTGGAAGTTCTAAGTTATACATAGTGTTTGATGACCAGAAAATGCTCTAAATCTAGAGTAGAAGGAAATGTAGATAAAAATGCTTATGAGATCATCTCCATTGCGTATTATCTGTCATAATTTTTTATTAACTAGAAGATAATGATGAATGCGAAACTTGGAGTATATGTGGAAAATGTTAGTTATATATTAGTAAGGAAATAATGGTAATTCGCTAGAGGTAGTTTGGGTTATATAGGGGTGTTAGAGATCTTAGAAAAGAATGGATCATTTTAGTGTGATGGTCCATCATGGGACTTGGGAGAGAGATAGTCTTCTCAAAAGACTATTGCTATAATTCTCTTGATATTGCAATATATTTATATCACTTTGTGTTGCTTTTGTTCCTGGTATTAGGTATCCTAACAATAAACCGGTACAAGTAATCATTTGGATTCAATGGTGAAGTCCTATAATGTCATTTCCTCCTTAGTTACTATTAAGCTTAGTAATCAACAAGAGACATGTAAATAATGAAAGACCTAGAGGGAACGGATTTTGAGTTTAAGCCATGGAGGCCAACCTACTTATTTAGTATACTAAGAGTTACCTTAACAATCAAATATAATAAAGTCAAATAGTTATCTCATGAGAATAGTTGAGGTGCGTGTAAACTGACTCAACTATTCATAAATATTAAAAAAAAACGAATTATAATATCATGATGAAAACCTATTATTATGGAATGAATATTTAATCAAGATGAGCCATTTCGTAATCCAAGTTAAATGGGGCCATAAACTTGTATTAGGAATGGACAAAATGAAATGGATACCCATCAACTCGAATCTGAATGATGAGAAGCTAATGTAAATCCTATATAAAATAATCAATTCATCGTTTTCAATGCACAGACATATTTTCAGTCCATTTCTCCCCTATTTGACAGATAAATTTCGACAGCAGGAAGGTTGTTCATAAACTGATTGTAAATATTACAGTTTAGATACAATGACATACGGATGGATTCAAGTTGGTCTCCTTTGTTATGATGAATCTACCCACGGAACTAAGATTTCATTTGCTCTAGAATGCAAACTTCTTTGTTTTATTTTAGTTCTGTAATCTAAACTAGTCTCTATCAATGTTAACCTTTCAGTTTCAGCAGGAAAACCAAATTTAACCTTTAAACTAAAAAAAATTCAAGAAAATTTCCACAGCAATACAATAGTTGAAGGGTTTAGAGATTTTAGGAAGATCGAAAGGCTAACCTGTACATGGGAACTGCTAAATCGTGAAACGTCATGTAATCTCGAAACGTACAGGAAGCAAATATCTCTTTAAGCTTTTGATCACCTTTGAATCCAGTAGCCAAAATGACCAAATCTGAGCGAATCGGTTCGGTCTCTCCTTCGATCATGATCCCCTCTTCACAAAACCTGAAACCCTGTGATTTCTTAAGGATAATGCTTCCATCCTCCACTTTGTCGTAGAAATTCTCAGGCATTATTGCAAATAAACACGAGCTGATATCCTGCAGAAAGCTTTGGGTCGGAATCATCCCGTATTTGGCCAATCCTAGCTTCTTCGTAAGGTAGGTTTCCACGATCTTAGAGAACAACCATCTCTGTAAAAACAAAATCCTAAAACTTCAAATCAGACAGAAGACAGAAAGGAAAATAGAGAGACAGAAAGAAGATAATTACAATTGGGGAAAGAAGGAGGGCGATGAGATAGAGAAGGAAACCCTCGCCAGGTTTGTGAATCAGAAGCTCGGAGAATCGATTCATGTAGAGAAAAGCCAGAGGGATCCCCCATGCATAATAATCAATAATGCTCCAGTGCTTGGTTCTGTGGAGCACCGTGCAGGGTTTCTTTGGGCCTAGAAATTGGAGAAACGAAGAAGAAGAAGAAGAAGAAGAAATTGAGAGATCAGAGAAAGAGGAATAATTGAGAAATATTGAAAGGGGAAATTACCATTGGCGTTGGCGCATTCCATGGCGAGGTCGATACCGGATTTCATGAAACCGACGATGGTGACTTGCTTGTCCTTGATGAGATTCGAAGCAGTGTCGAAATCCATGGCGGAAAATTCCAAAGAATGAAGAACTTTACCGGCTTTGAAAGCTTCGGGGCCTCCATTGGGAGGGTATTCAGGGATGTTTGGAACGTCGCTGAATCTGCCGATGCAGAGTACTACGAAATCTACCACCACCTCCTGCAAATTCCCGCCATTGTTGTGACTTGTGAGCTCTATAACGTTTGGTTTTTAGTTTCACAATGGCACTAAAATACTATTTTGGCGTTAGATTGATCAAATAATAATAATAATAATAATAATATAATTTAAATCTTGGTCCTATTATCTTCGAGAAATTTGTACATCTAACCCAAAAATTGATCTAAAATGTCAAATGACCTGAATTTTTTTAAAAAACCAAATGATCACATCATATTCAAGTATAAACACACACACATGCAAAAGTCCAACTCTCTCGGTGACAATTAATCAACGAACATCTATCGAACAATCTACAAACATCTACCGTAGAGCCACACACCACTGCAAAATGGGTTTTCTTCCCCTCTCTCACTTGCACTTCTCTCTCTCGATCTCACTCTCAGTCTCTCTCTTACTAAAGAATGGAATGGAGAAATATCGTTGATTTCGACGAGATGTGGGTATAAAATGGAGGAGGGTCGTCAATTTTGGTTCGATTGGAGGAGGTTCGTCGATTTTGACCAGATCTTGCTAAAGAATGAACGGATGACAATCATCGAAACCATGGAACGAAGGTCGTGCTCGGTCGTTGAGCAAGCAAAAGGGTGAAAATTCACCAAAGAAGAAGAAAATTGCATCGGAGCTGAAGAAGAAAAGGCAATCACGCCATAGAAATAAGAAAGAGAAAATGAAAGGACAAATTTGTAACTTCACTCATCCGTGACATCAACAGAGTCATTTGGCATTTTTTTTTTCCCAAAAATGCGATCAGTCGACATTTTGAGCCTAATTTTTGGGTTATCCATACACAATTTCCATTATCTTACTTTATTTTTAAATTTTGAAAACAATCCTATTAATAATGGGTTATTATCTTAAATGGTTGTTGAAAATATTTTCAAATACAATAAAATGTTACTATTATTAGTAATAGACATGATAACCATTTATCAGTGTTAGTAATAAATATTTATAGACTTCTATGAATCTATAATAATAATAAAAGATGACATTTTGCTATACTTATAAATAAGTTGGCTCATTTTCTTATATTTGACAATAACCCAATTTTAATTGATACTTTTTTTAAAAAAATCTTAAAATAAATATAATTTAAATCCTAAACTGTGATTAGTTACATTATATTTGGATAAATATCGTATAAGACTTAATTAGTATAAATATAACATTATAGAAGTTTAGTTTACATATATTTAAGAATATAAAATTTAAAAATTTAATTGAAACAGTTATAATTCTCTCATGATATTTTCTGAACTAAATTTAAAGAGTTCGGAATTTTTTCAAGAATCAGTTTACTGCACAAAAAAATAAATATAACCCAATAAAACATTAAATTTGATTTGAATTATTAATTAGTGTTGTTTTATTTTAGAAAAAAAAGATATTTGAGCTTTAAATTGATAAAACATAATTTAAAATCTTTGTTATATCTTACTTCAATATAGCTCAACTTACCGTATCTTTTAGTGCTTAAGAAAGTCTATAGTTTGAATCCCTTCTGTACCAAAAAGAATACATATCAAATCATGCAAAAACAAGCCTAAACTCAACAATAATTAGCCTTCTTAAGATTTGAAGTTTGATAACTCATTCTCGCAATTGCATTATATTAAATAAAAGTGATAAAAATTCCTGTTGATTTGTTTTATCTATTCAAAAATTTCTACACATTTGTTTTATCGATAGATTTTATTATATTTACACTTCTTTAAGAATATTGCTATACATTTAATTATTTACGTTAACTAAGTATCTATAATTTTTTAACAATGATACTATACATCTAATTATATAGGTACATATTTAAGGTCAATTGAAATATACTCATTTTAGGCCATTATAAACTTATTAATTAATAATAATGACAATAAATTAAAAAAAAAAAAAAAAAAAGGTCCCACCACCAATAGTTCTTGTACAAAACAAAGTTTTACTATTAATAGATTCTTTAGACACAATCAATTAAAAAGAAAAGGATAAAATTATTGGATAAAAAACAAAAAAGAAAAAGACAAAATATATCAAATTGATCTTAAACTTGTTAGATCTTTTAAATTTAGACACTAAATTTTTTTTTAAAATTATCAAATTAAACCTTAAACTTAAATAAGAGTTAAAAGTTTACCCTCAATTTAATTTTTACTAATTCATCCACTAATTTATTTTACGTGTAGAAATTTTTTTAACTTATTAATTTCAACAAAACAAAGTTTGACACAAAAATAATTTAGACTGCTACACAAGTTAACCATTGAATAACTTTATCAAAATTCATAAACTTCAACATAGATTCAAGGCTAATATCATTTTTCTTAAAGTTTCATCAATTTCATATTCTACTTACGTTTCATAATTAATTGAACACGAGAAAAAAATTTGTTAAAAACAATATTTAGAGAAAAACTTTCACTTTCTAAAAATTGAAGTGCAAGTAAAAACTAATAAATTTAGGATCAAGATTATTTTTCTCTTTCAAAACATCCTAAAATATCTCTATATAATTGATTAATTTTCGTACTTCTGGACAAAAAAAAAGAGGCTCAATTATTAAAAAGAAACAAAAGAAAAACGGAAACAACAATAATAACAACGTTATCATAATGGGCCAAGTTAAAATTACTACCACAGATTTTTTGCGGCAAATTATTATTATTATTATTATTATTATGACGTAAAATATCTTTTTTTTTCTTATTTTCTTATTTATTTATTATGTTACTGTAAAGTATAATTGTAATCAAACGCAGTGATAAAGACAAAGTTGATAAGATTTGGTCAGGATTTGGACTCCCAAACGGTCAAATAGTTTTTGTTTCTTTTACAAAATAAAGCAGTAAACATCACACATCTATGGTGTATCAACTTTTCATTTTCAGCTAAACTAAGCTTATTAGCTAAATTGCCACAAATAGACAATTGTTTTATTAGGAAAAAACTTTCATCTCTCAATAACTTATCCCATTAAAGGTAAATTCAGCACTACTTTAGATTCACTCTTAAATTCATAAACAAAGTATTTTTAAAATGTAAAATAATATTTTTAGATACTCATAAACTCAATCTTAACAGATGTTTAAACATTCAAGATTACAATCAGTGTGTAGGTTTTTACTTTTGTAATATTTTTTGGTTTTTAAAAAACGTGTAATAGATTAATTAACTTTCTAATTTCATGTTCAATAAGTCAATAAGCTCTAACATAAATCTCTAGACTGGGAGACTTTATATTAGAAATTTATTGAGATTTAAATTTTGTGTAAAATAGATCATTGATCTATTCAATTCTTTTTTAATTTACAAATTTATTGAATTTAAATTGAGTGACACATGATTCAATTTAAATAGGTATAATATTCAATAAGTTTATAAATAGGTCATAAATGAGTGTGGGTGGGGAAATAATTTTGCTAAATAGGTTGTTGAGGTATTCAATATTTTTCAAAATGCACAAATTTATTTAACAAAAATTAAAAATTTAGTGATATATTAGACAAAAAATTAAAATTTAAATACTTTTGGATATATGTTAAAGTGTAATAACTATTAGATATAATTAAAACATCAACTAATAATTCAAAAGGTTAAAAGTTGTATAACATATTTTGAAAGTTAAAAAGTAGGTTAAAAACATCTACGTTTAATTCAAGTGAAAAAATAGGGAAAAAAAAACTTTTTTGCACGCAAGACCACGTGACATTTTTTTTAATATTACATTTTTTTTCTATAGAAATCAATCAAGTATCTGAGCAATCTATCAATTGTTCTTGTGATCTCAAATGTATATAATCGTACAAATTGTATTTATTATATAATTTTGATTTGTAGTCTAATTTCTATCACTATTTTTTATATAAATTTTAAGGTTCAATTTCAATACTAATATAGATTTTATAATTAAAAGTTTAGAGTATTACCTATAGTCGGAAAGATTTTTAAATTAAAAAATAGTCAAATTCAATCTATTTATTATTCTAAAAAATTATCATGCGATAATTGTGTATTTTTTTAAAAAAATAATTGATAGAAAAATGGAGAATTTTTAAATATAGAAAAATAAATTAAAATATTTATAAAATATATCAAAATTGAAAATTATTAATAATAGATGTTGATAGACAATAATAAACTAATATCTAATAATAAATATATATATATTTTTTTTTTCAGTTTTTTCATTTGAAATAATTTCTAAAAAGGAAAGTATGTGATTAAGGAAAGGAACGGAGAGAGAGGATTTTTATTATGCGGAGGCAGTGAGAAAGGAAATGGTAAACTCACCTCGACCGGAACATTAGTTCGAGCATCAACGATATTGAGCCTCCATTTACGCCCTTCAGCGAAAGCGTCGCCGGAGCCGCCCCAAAAACTCCAACCTTCAATCTCCTCATCAGAGCAGCCTTCACAATCGATACTAAGAACTCTGGAGTTTAATCTGATATGCTTCAACAATCCGAAATGTTCAGCGTAAGATCTGAGGTAATCGAGAACTTGATTATATCTCGGAAATGCTTCAGTCACAGATTTCGGCCAAGGGTAATCGGAGAACTGGAACATGTCTTTCCGCGTCTGCAGCGCCGTCGTCTGGAGCGTCTCGGTCCAAACGCCGCCAATGTCGCCTCTGGCCTCGAACACAATCGGAGTAAATCCTTTGGATAAAGTGAATTTGCAGGCAGCTAATCCGCTTATTCCGGCTCCGATTATCGCCACTTTTTTCGATTCCATCGTCTCCGATTTCCCCTGAAAATCGCTGAAACCGGTGTTTTTCTTCTCTGAAAACAAAATTAGGTTAAAGAGTAATAAAAGCGGCAACTTAATCCCAAATTTGTGGTCTGTTTCTTGAGGGCTTCTCGGTTGCTGAATGAACCGTGCAATTGTGGTGCAGAACACCGACTGAATAAATAAACGATGGAAAATTAAAAAAATCCACGAAACCAAAATATCATTTATATAAATATAAAATGGTTAGATATATTAGTTTATTTAAAAATTATAAAATATTTATAAATTTATTTAAATTTATTTTTTGAATTTTTGATGTAATATTCATCAAAATTGAAATTTTACCAATATTTCTATTGAAATTTCCGTAAAATTAAGACTTTGATATTGCTGCCAATATTGATATTTTAAATATTGTATATAAGTATGAAAATCATTTTTTCAGTTATGAGTTTTGAAGATAGTTGAATTTTAATCTTTCTATACTTTCAATAAATCTTAAACTTAGTTTAGAGAGTTAGTTTATATTGAAATTAGTTAAATTATAATAATAATTTTTTATAAAGGAAAATATAATATACAAATATATGTTTTTTAAATTGATAGTAAATATGTTAATTGATAACAAATCTTTTTATAAAATATCAAACAATAAGCCAACCGTCAAAACTGAATTTAAGAGTTATTTGAAAGTATATAGATTAAAATTAAAAAAAATTCAAATTATAAGTATCACAACGGTATTTTAAGCTATATAAGATGAATCTTTTTCTATTTTATAAAAGAAGTTAGATTAAAATTTTAAGGAACGAGTAGTTTTTATCTAATTAATCTTCAAATTTATAGAGCATAATAAATTTAGAATATTTCAATTTTAGGTTTAATAAAATCATATGTTTATTTATTTTTGTATAATATATTTTTGGATTAAAATATTTGAATAAGTTTCAAATATTGTAAGAAAGTTTAAGAATAAAATCGATACAAATTATAAGAAAGTTTAAGAATAAAATTGTTACAAATTGATTAAGGGTCCATTTGGATTGATTTAAGAAAAAACAAATTCATTTTTATTTAAATATTTTTAACAAAATTATTAAAAATACATTTCAAAAGCTATTTTGAATGATTACCGAACACTCAAATTTTTTTCCAAAATAACTTATTTTTTAAATTAAATACCAACACTCTAAATTTGTCAATTAGCATTAGAAAAATCCGTAGAATTTTGATTATAAAGCTTCATATCTGAAAATGGAAATACCTATGGACTTCAAATTATTTTTCGCTTTTTCTTCTTTTTTGGATTGTTTTCTACAAATGATAATTTTATAATTTTCATTATGTCGCTTCTCTAGTTAGTATTCTTTTACAATTTAATCTCCATGGTAACATTTTGCTAAGTATTAGTTTCTTTTTCTTGAAAAAGAAGTATTGTTTATATAAATGTGAAAAAGACATGACGTGTATAGGTGATTATTTAAGCAGTTACAATTACATGCATATGTGGGTGTTGAAGGAGAAATTTTGGACCAATCACAAATTGCCACATCATTTACTAAATTAATGACCAAATTCCAAATCATCGGACCAATTAGGAGTGAACATGTGTTTTGAATAGAAGTTGAAGACAAAGTCCAATGACACCACGTGGTTTCATCATGACCGTCGAATCATATAAGATTAATTTGGCTCAATTTATACTATTATTTGGGTTAAAATTCAACTTTGCTAAAAAAAAATAGATTGAATTTAACCCAAATGTCAAATCAGACCCAAATCCAATTAATTGGGTCTAAAGGCCAGACCCATGGACCAACCAAGCCCAAACCCATGGGCTAACCAGGTTCAAGTCCATGGAGCCCATCAGAGAGCCCTATAGATAGAGATACTCTTCTCATTTCAAAAGGTGAACAATTTCGCATTCCATAGAGCTTAGAGGGAATTCTCTACAATCAGAAGATTCTTTGACTCCTGAAGCTGAGCACACTTGATGACTAAAAGTCCTTTGAAAATACAAGCATTCTGAAGGCTAAAGTCCTTTGAAAATACAAACATTCTGAACACTCTTGAATATTGAAGTCATTTGAAGATACAAGTATTCTTCCAATACTCGAAACTCAAGAACATCCACACGCCCCGTTTCTATACATCAACGTACATATTCAGTCGAGAGAGAATTAGAGGATCAAGCACTATCAAACTACATCGCATCAAATTAACATCAACATCAACTCCAAGTTCAACTCCATGAAACAAGTTTCCCCAGAAGCCTCTTGCGAACACTAATCCTCCAAGAAGATCAACAAGGCCAACCAAGCCCAAAGGCCGATCGTCCAAAAAGATCAACAAGCCCAAAGGCTGATTGTCCAAGAAGATATCAAGCCCAAAGGTCGATCGTCTAAGAAGATCAACAAGCCCAAAGGTCCATCGTCCAAGAAAATCAACAAGCCTAAAGGCCAATCGTCCAAGAAGATATCAAGCCCAAAGGTCGATCGTCTAAGAAGATCAACAAGCCCAAAGGCCCATCGTCCAAGAAAATCATCAAGCCTAAAGGCCGATCATCCAAGAAGATAAAACAAGCCCAAAGGCCGAGATCAACTAGCTTAAATACTATAATTTATTTTAAAAGCATCAAAATATTATGTATTAGAGATTGCACCCACTTTCTACAAAATTAATACAAATACAAAGTTCAAGTTCTACAAAATAAATTTCTCTTGAAATCTCGTGCGAACAATGAGTATAAAAACCTATGTGATTAGGTGATTATTTATGCATTTACAATAACGTGAGTATGTGGATATATAAAAACAACGTGTGTATGTGGATATAAAAAAACAACGTGAATAAATGATTATTTAAGCATTTATAATGAAATGGATATGTGGCCATAAAAAAAAACTACGTGAATAGGTGATGATTTAGGCAATAAAATTACGTGGGTATGTGGATAAAAAAAATACATGCATATGTGTTTGATAATCATTTCGTTTTTTATTTTTTATTTTAAAAATCAAGCCTATATTCTTTCTATTTCTTATGATAATCTACATTTTTATCAAATACAATGATTGAATTCTTAGCCAAATTCTAAAAACAAAAAAAAAAAAAAACTTTTTAAAAGCTATTTTTTAAATTTTGGTTTGGTTTATTAAACTATTGGTAAAATGTAAATAATTAAGGACGAAATTTAGAGGTGAAAGTAGTGACTATATACTTAATTTAAAAAAATAAAAAACCAAACGACTAGTTGCATAAATAATAGTCAGAACCAAAAAAGTAAAAAATGTAGAATAAGGATATGCATATTAGGGATATGACACAAAATTAGTGCCAAATATCACTAATATCAGTTATCGATGATAGGAATATAAGTAAATGACTAAAAAACCCACATCAACCCACCATTTCACGTTTCTTCTTCCGATTTTCTCAAATTAAAAATTATAACTGATAAAAACTATCGGTAACGACTATTAGTTGTTATCACTGATAGCTACTATGGTGATAACTTTCAATTTGAGAAATATTAATACAACCTTAAAATAGTAACATTTGAAATATCACCTTTCAATTTGCTATCAATTTTCAATGGCTATCATTGATATACTTTGATCAATTGGAATCAAATTTAAAATATTAACACCTAAGGTTATCGGTTCAATGATAGACTTTTATGAGTAGTTATCAACTTTTGAAAGGAAACTATCATCTTTCTAAGATAACATTCAAAGCTATAAGTGATAGAAGTCTATTAATAGTATAAGTTACTATCTCTAATATTTACCTAAGTCATATCAAATATCATTAATTCATTCATTTCATTGATATATACTTAAGTCATATCACTGATATAGATAGTTATGACTATCATTGATAGTTTCAATCGGTGGCTATCACTGATAACTTTTAGCAGTGACTATCAATGATAGACTTTCATAAAATGGAATTGACTTTTATATCATTGACATCATCGATATATAGATATTACCTATGTTTTATTACTGATATCACCGATATTACTTATATCACAGTTATCAATTATAGCTTCTGTCAATGATAACACACTATCAGAGATAACTTCTGTCATTCCGTTTTACTATCAAATAACATGTTATCAATATTATTGATAGCTTCTATCACTGATAACATGTCATTTGTAATGACCTGACTCCCTAGGACTCGAGGTAGGCCGTTACTATACATATGCATGCATAGAATTTAAAATGACACATTTTCATAACGAAATAAATGCTAGATAAATAAAGTTAAATAAAGGATTTTCATTAAAATTAAATAAAAAGAAAAGTCAAATAACAGGGTACCCATAAATCGTAATTAGAAATTAATGAGTCTAGAAAATTGTAAAAGATTGGAAATGAATACTAAACAGTAAGTTCAAACATCAAGACTGAAGGTTGAAAAACATGAAAGAAATCTAAACATCATGAGCGAAAGTATAAAACTTGTCCCAGTGGCTTGATCATGGATTTCGCTTGTCATTCGCCGGTGTGTCCCTACCTTTACCAGAAACATGTACTCAGTAAGTAACCCCACTACCAGAGTTAGCATAAACATTTATGTCCAATAAATGCAACATGAACTGAAACTCTCTACTAGTGGGACTTGAAGATTTCCCTTACATGGCTCACTCTTTTTTCCTTTCCCCTAGAGTGCACCTCTTACGTATACACCATGTTCTCTCTATGAATGTAGGGTCGTGTACCTCTTTCGTACACATAGTTATGCATACATCTCTTTCGTATATACATAACCTATTGGATATGTATCTCTTACGTACACATGGTTATGCATACATGTCTTTCGTATACACATAACCCACTGAGTGTGTATATAACGACCCGACCCCCTAGGACTTAGGTAAGACCGTTACTAAAATAAATGCATGCACAGAATTTAAAAACGACGCTTAGTTATTTGAAATAAATGCTAATTAAATAAGAGAAGTTCAAAAGATGTTTATTAAATGCAATTGTTAAAACAGTTAATAGGGTACCCAAAATTCTTAAAGGCTAATCAAAGACATATAAAAGAAATAATCCTTAGTAATAAATTATAAACAGTAAAACCAAATAACATATTTCAAAATGCGGAAGCGAAAAGGTCTAGTCCCAGTGATACGATCACGAATTCCGCTACACCATCGCCGGTACATCTTTACCTTTTCCTGAAACATCAACATAAGAAAGAATGAGTATGAAATACTCAGTAAGTAGCTCCACGACTGAGGTCAGGCTAGGCATCTATGTCCTCTAGATACCCGCATATGGCACATAAATACATGAAATAGACAAGAGACTAAGTCCTATCCTATTGTAGTTAAGTATGCCCACAAAACTAGTGAATCCCGGAGGAAACACAAAACTGGTGAATCCTGAAGGAAACACAAAACTGGTGAATCCCGGAGGAAACACAAAACTGGTGAATCCCGAAGGAAACACAAAACTGGTGAATCCCGAAGGAAACACAAGCTGGTGAATCCCGAAGGAAACACAAACGGGTGAATCCCAAAGGAAACACAAAACTGGTGAATCGTGAAAGAAACACAAACTGGTGAATCCCGAAAGAAATAACTAAAACTAGTACCAAAAGAGGTGTAACAACCCCTTCCATAAATAACTTTGAAACTTAAGATGTTGAAAATCAGCAACACTTCTACACGTTAGAGCTGAGAACTGTGAAAACGGCCATGAAGTTAAGAAAGTATTATATACTAAAAACATATATCTGAGCCTACCATGTCACTGGGAAAACTTCATATGTGCAGTGAAGAAACTGGTCATACTATATAATGCATCATCTGAAGATATGTACCATAACAAATCTAGTCAATGGAAAACTGCTTTACTCTAGAAGCACCAACTATGATGTCTTTCCTAGGGTCTACATGTCTGAGAATAACTCTGTCTAATTAAGTCTCACATTCATGAGAAACTCATCGTGAGGCTCTATGCTGTCATGGGCTATAAAATTTGCTTGAGCCAATCCTCATATTATTCTTTAGCCTTAAAACAATCACATATCATTAGTTAGACCCTGTTGCAGATGAGTCTAAAATTCCCTCTGAAAAATAAGGTTTTGAAGTCCTTAGATGCTAAAGCGTCAGTCAATTGATAACACATTTCCATAACCTCGTAATAACCATAATTGATCCTTAAAGTCATTTTTTTTAAAACGATAAAACCTTCTTGATTCATAAGTCCTAGCTTGGATTACTCGTACTCCCTAAAACTAGTTAACTCATTGCCCATGCAAGAGAATACATACTATTTAGTAATGCTCCAAACCCACTTTTAGTAACTTCTTACTATCAACTCAACTTTATTGCCAAGTATATCCCTTATACTAATGCTTATATCGGAAGATCCAAGTTACTTACTTTTGTGCATATACCATTATTGTCTACCTCGAGTTGGATTATTTTCTTTTCTCAATCAACTTGATGGTCTTTCTAGTTCATGTTTCCAACTAACACACAAACTCAAAATCCCTTAACTCTTACTAATGCCCTCAATGATTTACCTCTTAACTAATGAAGCCTCAACATACCATGTCAATAGTTCTCGATCATCTACTGCTACTAGTAACTCCATTTTAGCTTATCCCTTCTCGACCTTCTATTTCGACAACAGATTCTTGTGTTAAAACAAAGTTCCATACCAAATCATCTATGTAAGTTATCTTTCCATCTAATACATATTGTCCCAAAGTCCCACATGATCATTAGATATTTTTCTTTTATACCAAAACAAATACCTTGTAACCCCTTTTATCAAGCCTTCAAACCATACTTAACTAGGAGTTTCGACACATTAAATTTCTTGCTCTTTCCAAAAGAGTAAACTTTCTTGAATACTTTTCTCTCATTCACACTTATCTTTGATAAAACCACTAAATTCAAGACACCTCCTTTTTTTTTCCACTTTCCATGTAGAACATAATCTCTTTACTAAATTATATTTTACTTAATTCCTCCATAAATCTTATCTCTCTCACTAAGAATTTCCATCATGTAGAATTCCTCTTTGCCAATTTGCATACGTTTAAACTCCAAAAGAATTTTGTTTCTTCAAATCTGTCTAACTTGGATCTCCTTAACACAATAAGGCTCTGGGTTTAGTCTAGGTATACTAAAATAATCCTTCAACCTAAACAAATAACACCTTGCTTTAACCCCTTTAAGTCCAAGGTCATGTCCAACTATTTTAACTTCCTTTAATGACATCTACCTAGATAGATATTCCAAAAGAATTCTTTATATCATTATACATACTTTACCTAGTTCATCAAGTTGTAGTATTACCCAAATGATTATGACTTATGAATCCTTTCTAAAATTCTTCTTGAAATGTTGGGTTTTTAATATCTCAGAATCTTTAATAACTCCATAGTCTCTTCTTTTTCTCATTCTTATCCATAAAACAACTTTTAACCTTATACTTAAGTGGCCTGTGAAGAAATTTATACTACTACCGATTGCACTATCCAACACAAAATATAACACTAGTCCTTGATCAATTCTTGTCTCGATAATTTTATTCTTTGGTATAAACATTTAAATATCTTCATTCCTAAATTGTCATAACTCTACATAGTTTCATCAATCTTAAGCATTGCTGAACTGAGGTATATATTTGTTCGTTTCTAACATAATTTCCATGAGATTAACTAACGCCAAGTGACCCCATAATTTACTTTATTTTATTTTTCTCCTTTTGTAGTGTCGTACCTGATAATCCTCTTATAATAACTTCTAACGAGTCACTGACCTAGCATTAAAACATAACTGATGCATTTAAGCTAAACAAATATTTTAATGCACAACTATCATAAAACTTGTAATTGATAAGACGTACCTGGCGATGACGAGGAATCCGTTCATGGGCCACAGGGACAATCTAGACTTACATAGTAAGTCAGTCTACAGAACCCAAAACATGGGCTCTGATCCAACTGTAACGACCCGACCCCCTTAGACTTAGGTAAGGCCATTTCTAAAATAAATGCATGCACAGAATTTAAAAATTACGCTCAGTTATTTGAAATAAATGCTAATTAAATAAGAGAAGTTCAAAAGATGTTTATTAAATGCAATTGTTTAAACAGTTAATAGGGTACCTAAAATTCTTAAAGGCTAATCAAAGGCATATAATAGAAATAATCCTTAGTAATAAATTGTAAACAGTAAAACCAAATAACATATTTCAAAATGCGGAAGCGAAAAGGTCTAGTCCCAGTGACACGATCACGAATTCCGCTACGCCATCGCTGATACATCTTTACCTTTTCCTGAAACATCAACATAAGAAAGAATGAGTATGAAATACTCAGTAAGTAGCCCCACCACTGGGTCAGGCTAGACATCTATGTTCTCTAGATATTCGCATATGGCACATAAATACATGAAACAAACAAGAGACTAAGTCCTATCCTATTGTAGTTAAGTATGCCCACAAAACTAGTGAATCCCGAAGGAAACACAAACTGGTGAATCCCGGAGGAAACACAAAACTGGTGAATCCCGGAGGAAACACAAAACTGGTGAATCCCGGAGGAAACACAAACTGGTGAATCCCGAAGGAAACACAAAAACTGGTGAATCCCGAAGGAAACACAAACTGGTGAATCCCGAAGGAAACACAAAACTGGTGAGCATCTAACTAATCAATGAGGATATTCACACAGTTTCAACATTCAAAGAATCAACACTATACAATTCTAAAACATACATGAAATCTTTGGTACCATGGCTCCATCACATACACATAATCCTCAACAACATAATATACAACATTCATGTAAACCTTACATTATAATTCTACAACATACAAGTATGCCTCAACACCAGCAGGTCAGACGTCGACATATGAAAACACATACCATCATATACTAACGATCAAATGCTTAGGTGTGTATTTAAACGATTTAGAACTCGTGCTAGAACATACTTTGATTAAGGTCATACTATCAATCAATATGCTAACAATTTACCATAACATACACTCACCATGCTAGCATACAACTAAAGCCTGACTTGTGTTAAGATTACTTACCTTAAATAAAGTCCAAAAGTTAAGTCAAGTGAACAAACTCCTTTCTAGCTTTCCACAACTTTTGAATGAGATCCTAGAACATGGACAAAAATCGATCTTAACCTTTAAGCCCAATTTTTAAACATTAAATCATTCCCAAATTACCAGCACAACTTACCCAAAAGCTTGTCGAAACTACGTCCAAATCCTCTTGACACCACACTTTTGACTTTAAAGTTTCTCCAAAACTCGATTTTAAAACCCAAACAAATATGTGTCAATAGATTGAAGCATAATACCATTAGCCAATAAATCCAATTAAAATAGCATAAACTTACCCCAAATCCACAAGTTCCGACGACCCTTATTGTTGGCAGCACAAACGACGAGAAACGATGGATCTGAAGCACCTTTGCGTGACTGACGGCAAGCGACCCAAAAGTGAGGCATAGTGGTGGCCGCCTGGGTGTGGGTCTTCGGATCTGGGCGTGAATGACAGCGAAACTCAAGACTTTGGGCGATGACCTACAACCCATGGAGACCAGTGTAGGCTGGCGAGTGGTACCATCGAGGTTCGACGGTCGGAGACGCGACTGAGGAGAATCATACGAAGATGGCACAGATGTGAGTGACTGGGTTTATGCAGAAGCGCAGCGCACGGTAGACATCCGATTTCCGATTTGGGCGACGACTGAAGGCTGGGCGGTGTGGCTGAGAGAGTTTCGACTCAGATCTGGCGACTGATGAGGCTGGGTGACTGAGGCGGCGACGGAGCAATGGAGGTCGGGGGAGGGGGTCTCGGTGGCTGCTAGAAGAAAGGGGGGAGAGAGAAAAGAAAAAGAGAAAGAAAAGAGAGAAAAAAAAAAGAAAGAAAAGGGAAGGATTAAATAAAATAATATATTTTATTTTATTTATTTTATTCTTCTCCTAATACCCATTATTTTCTTAAATTCCCTCATTTTCCAATTTGGAATTAATTCCTGTCATCAATTTCCAACATAAATTTCCAACTTCAATAATCAAATTACAGTAATTACTCTTAAATGTCCAAAATTCCAAAAAAAAAAAAAAAAAACCCTCCAACTAATGAAAATTATTGAAATTCCAAATAATAAAGTTGCTGAAATTACATTATTACTAAAAAAATGTGTGGGGTGTTACAGTGTACCTTTTCGTACACCCTAGATCCTTTCTATGAATGTAGGGATGCATACCTTTTTTGTACACATGGTTATGTATACACCTCTTTCGTATACACATGACCCACTGAGTGTGCACCTCTTACGTGTCTGTCATAATGTGATTGTTATTTTCTAATAGTAATTATAGATTTAAATACCCTCTAGGTATGTATCACTTTCATACACACCATCCTTAGTACATCTCTTTCATGTACTAGCGCCCTCGAACATGCATCACTTTCATGTAGTCAAATAATCTGGAAAGAAAAAAAGGTTGCATCTAACTTCATATTACAAATAACATTCACATAATCCTAAGCCCTCTAAAATCTCCTCATCAACGTCATGTTAATTAACCTCAACATATGTATTTAATCTAGTTTTAAATGGATCAACTCTAGCACATCACTTTCATGCACTAAATCATGTAAACAATCAAACGTTCGAAATTTCATAATACATCATATAACATACATACTTTCATAATAAATCACATAACTATATACATCGATAAATGTCTAACTCTCACCTATGCTAGTGCCACTTAACTCATAATTTAGAGTCATGCTCAATCGTCCTTTTAATATCTCTTAAAATTCTAAAATCATGCCCATACCTATAACATGAAAAATTATCACATGCTCATATATCTTTTCTAAAGAGTCCATTAAACCTCACAATCAACAAAATTATTCTTGTAGAGGTTATTCCAATATTAAGATTACTTATCTCGAGCCAGATTTAAATGTTAATCCAAGCGAATAGTCGACAAAAACAGAACTTTGATTTCATTTCCCTTAACACAAAACACGATATTAAATTTCAACCTTTGAAAACACACGAAATTTAATTCAATCATCACTAATCAACTTACTCAACGAATCCTGCTCTACAACTACCCTCAAGATTCAAATGTCCAAAATCTCTCCAGTCAGATCCTTCTTCCAATGGAAGACGGCTAAGAAACCAAAATAAACAAATAAAGGCAGATTAAATCTTGACCCCAAAACTCTCACCAAATCGATGGGCACTCTAAAACAACCAAGATATCAAACAACTTACCCAACAACAGATCCGGTAGTAAAGCCACTAACGGGGGTTGGGTAGTGTTTCAGATGAAGAAGGCCGACTAGCTCAGCCGACGACCGGCACGGACCGACAGCTAGAGGAGCGAACCAGCGACGGCAGGCGAAACGAGCCGTGAAGGGAAAATCTCGCGCGGTGCAACTAGGAAGGAAGGCTGGCTTGGCGAGCTTCGATCGGCGGCGAGCGACGATCGAGGCTGGACAGCAAGCGACGACTGAGGCTGGGTGAGGGGGTGGCTGGAGCTAAAGTCGGGGCTGAAAAACTCTCGATCTGGCGCGGCGTGAGGTGCGGGCTAGGGCACAACGACTGGTGGACGAAAGATGGCACGGTTGGGATCTGTGGCGGCGAGGGAGATGCGAGCAAAGGGGGGCGTTCGTGATGAAGGGAGGGGTGAGAGTTTGAAGAAAAGGATTTTTTAAAAAAAGAAGAAATAAGATAAAAGAAAATGAAAATAAAATAATATAAAATAAGTATTAGTTATTCTATTTTATTTTATTTTTATCCTTTAAAACACAAAATTACACACACACACATATATAAAATACTCTCCTTCTCCCTTTACACCCCAAATTTCAGAATTGACCTGATTCTCCCAATAAAATCTTTATTTTCTCATGGACTAAAATTAAATCCAACTTTGACCAAAATGTCCTCAATCACTACAAAGACAAAAAATTTGCCTTTACAAACGCGCAGGATGTTATACTATTAGTGATAACTTCTAGAATTCCACTTATACTTTAGTAAGAGATTCAACTTTATTAATTAAATTCACTAAATTGACTATCAATGATAGACTTCTATAAGTGGATATTAACTGTAAAAAATAAACATCAAAGATTACATTGATTCTAATTTTCAGACTGACATAGATTCTAGGAAATCTACTTCAGGATCAGTTTTCACTCTTAACGAAGGAGCTATAGTATGGAGAAGCATTAAACAAATTTGTATAGCTGATTCCACGATGGAAGCAGAATATGTAGCTGCATGCGAAACAGTTAAGGAAGCAGTGTGGCTGCGCAAGTTCCTCACAGATTTGGAAGTGGTTCTAAATATGCACCTGCCCATCACTTTGTATTATGAGAATAGTGGTGCAATTGCCAACTCAGAGGAACCAAGGAGTCACAAACGTGGAAAACACATCGAAAGAAAATATCATCTCATCATGGAGATAGTACATCAAGGAGATGTGATAGTCACAAAGATAGCCTTAGAAGATAACCTTGTTGATCCTTTTATGAAGGCCCTCTCATCTAAAGTGTTTGAGGGCTACCTGGTCGGACTAGGTCTACGAGTAACATAATTTAGGGCAAGTGGGAGAATGTTTATGGTATTTTAGATGCCCTAGTTTATTGTATTTTCCCTATGTATTTCTAAACATTGTAAACATTGTATATATATATTTTTGCTCACTAGAGTATTAGTCCAAGTAAGAGATTGTTGGGAATGTCCTAAATTCGCAGTTTGTAAATAGTGTTAACATATTCTATTTAACAATAAAAGTATCTTTGAGTATTTTATCAATAAAATTGTTGATATTGCATTCTTTTATGAAAATCCAATAAATAAATACATGACTATAGTATGAATACTTTAACTTTATGTGGTGACATAATAGGATCAAGTTAAAGCATATAGCCAAATTGGTCTATAAGTATATGGATGAAATTAGGTATCTCATCCTAGTGACACTATTGGATGTGACCCATTTTGTATGGTGATACAAATGGTATGATCCACAAATCATTCATGTAAAGACATATGAGTAGGGGCATCCTATGCAATGAGTTTGCATAATACAGGACCTCGAAATAGTCACTTTTCTTTATAAGGACCGTTTACTGTTAAAACTGACTATTTTAAACTAAAATGACCTAGGGTAACTCGATCTTAATCCTGAGCTAACTATGAAATCCTGTTTACTCAAGATTATCCTTTGATCTGCATAAGTGAGAGTAGTCTAACAACATTGCTCAATAAGCATCCCATTTTGGGGATAAGACTGGACAGATAGCTGGGGACATAACGATGCAAGATGGAATTCACTCCTACCCAACTTAGGGTTAGTAGATAGGTTGTTCTCTTAAGTGCTGATGTCTAGTCTTGAACAATGGGGCCCTGTCCTCTCTTAGTAGAGAGGGTCATGATTTATAAGTTGTACTATAAATCAATTATTCAATAGAGGATCAGTAGGAGCTTAAGGATCAAGTGTTGGGGATGATGCCCTAAACTCTCGTTAGGTCATGTAGTTTGTAAACACTGTATAGAACAAATGCTTGTGATGTAATAATATATGATATTTTCTTCACTATTGTCTATGAAACATGAGATGTTTTATTTGCCTTACCATAAACCAATAAACTAAGATCTCTGGTTGTCGTTGTAACTTAAACATGTATGTGGAGACATACAGGTGTGTATGTGGAGACATACAGGTGGATCATGCCTTAAGTGATAACCAAAATGGTCTGTAGTATATGGATATAGGCTGTCTCTTATACACATCTAGATGTGTATAAGAGACAGGTGTTAACCAAAATGGTCTGTAGTATACAGATATAGGAGGGAAACCTTATCCTGGTGACATTACGGATGCGGCTCTATTTGTAGAAGAGTTATAAGTGTTGTGACTTGCTACAGATGGTCTGATCCTGATCATTAATGTGGAGACATGCGAGCGGGGGCGTCCTATACAAAGGAGTTTGTATAAGACTGGACCACGAAGTGTTTTAGTCTCGTTATATAACGTCGTTCATGACAGAGACTTCACTAGGATGACCATAGGTAACATGACCTCAATCCTGAGTGAGTTAGGAACTTCTGCTTTTGAGGTCGGTCCTTTGATTTGCATGGGTATGAGTGGCCAGATTGCCGACTCAAACCTACCACTTTGGGGATTTGTCTAATTTGGGAGCTGGGAACTCAACTACACAAGATGGAATTCACTCCTTGCCCGAAGCAGGGGTAAGTAGATAGATTGTCCCCTCATGGTCCAAGAGGTATCCACACATAGTAGGACCATGTTGTATATTTCATTAGAGGAATCAGTGGTACTTAAGGAGTTAGATATATCTGTAGAGGAAAAACGGTAAATTGGCTCTGCTGTACTTACGAGCATCTGTGAAAGGTTATCGTACTGTTGATTGGTTATATCCGATGGACAGAAATATATCTGTGGTGAGAAGAGTGTAGCTGTCGGTCTTTAGTGGAGTGCCTGACAGTTAACGGATGGTGGATCTTGTGACTAAAGAGTTTAGTCAGCTATTCACATACCGTTGGAGCTTCAAGCCACAGGTCTATAAGGGACCTTTGGTAGCTCAATGGATTCAAGTTGAGAATCAGTTTTTTGGGTCAGTTTGAAATGTTCAAATTGACAAGAGGGAATTTGATTATATATGATATGATTAAACTGGTTGATTATATATGATATAGTTAACATGATGTATGAGATACATTAATTGGAAGAAAAGGATAAAACTATGATTTATATCTAGTGGAGGAGGAAATGACTATGGTTTAAATGTTACATATGATGTGATATTAAAACTATAAGTTATAAATATAATATGATTATATTTATTTATAATTAAACAATTATGAGATAATTGTTCGTGGTTTTCTCCATAACCGTACGTGAAAGTGGGAGGTTGCATTCAGTTTTCATAACTGAAGGATAAAATGAAAATAGTTTTCATTTTGCAAAGAGATCGGTTAATCGCTACACAAAGTTATACACTGCCCATCATATAGTTAACAAGAGTCTACACAATAGCTCAAGTTTTCCTAAACAATCGTGTACACGTGCAGTCAACCTAAACGATCGTGTAGCTTTTATTAAGTGATCGCGCGCGAGAGCGATATTACCTAAACGATCTTCTAAACCATCAGACCCGATTTACTAAACGATCGTGCACATGTTTCTAAACGATCAAGCATCCGTCTATACGATAGACTCCAAATCTCTCCCACTTGCTTGGTCTTGAATACAATTATAGTTTCCTCATCCCCTCTACCAAATCCAACAGAGTCCACACCTCCTGGATTCTCACTCCGAGAATAGCAAGGTCACTAAGTGGTGGTGTGCTCCTTGTTGCTTGTTCGTGTAGAAGATTGTTCGATGGTGAGTGACAATGAGATTTGGTGGACGATTGGCTTGGCATTGTAGCGATAGCGAGAGTTGTTAGTCTTGATGAGAGAGAGATATATAAAGAAGAAAAGTTATTCAAAGGTGAGTCTCTTGTTCCTTTGTTATTTATTATTAAAAGCATGACGTAATTTGTTAGTAGATGCATAATTTGTTATATGTTTGTGATGCGGTATTTCTGTCACAATTAATTTGGAACGATCTTGCTTCCGCTCATAGGTACTCTTAGATAAGAGTTCCTTCATCAAGATGTATTTACAGGGGTAAAACGGTAATTTGACCCAGTTGTAAATATGAACGACCTGTAAAGGATTGACTTACTGACTATGGTTAAAATGGACAGAAATACATCTACAGTGAGAAGAGTACAACTATCAAGCTATAGTGGTATGTCTTGATAGTTAACGAATAGTAATTAATTCGGTTTTAAAAATTTAACCAATTAATTGAAAATCGTTGGAGCTCATGATTTGTAAGTCCATAAGGTCCCTTTCTAGCTCATAAATCGGATTAGTAAATTGAGTATTTTAGATGAGATTTGAAATTGGGGTTAAGAATTTGAAATGTTCAAATTCAATTAGGGTTTCCATTAATTATATTCGATACAATTGAAATGTTTAATTTTATCGAAATTAAGCAAAGTTGGAGAATTAATTAATGTTTAAATTACGATTTAAATATTAATTACATGAAATTGAATTCATTGTAGTGGAATTGGTCTTTTATTAATTTAATATTAAGATATTAAATTAACAAGTTAATTAAAAGGTTTAATTAATTAGTATTTATTAGTTTTATCTAAAATTGATTAATTGAATTAACTTTATAAAACTAATAAAAATAAGTTAGTTTATTTGTTAAATTAAGTTTATTTTGGAAATCATTTTTTTTGTTAATTTAAATAAAGAAAGTTGAAAGTGGATTTTTCCAAAATGTTGGAAAAACACACTTTAGGTGGCAAACACCTTATTCACCAAAATCCACTCAATGTTTCATTAATTTCATGAAGTAGGTACTGGCCTTCATGCAAACATTCTGAATGCATGGTAAAGACTCTATAAATTGAAGTTTTAGGCTGAAGAAATAGGGATGCATGCTGAGATACTTTCCAATATTCTGCATAAATTGAAACTCATATAAACCTTCCTCAAATCCATCTAAATTCAGCTTAATTTAGTATTTCCACCATACAATCCTTGCTAGAGTTTAGTTGAGAAGATCTTTATGGTGGTCTAATTGAAGTTTGAAGCACCAATTCGTGATATTCTACTGAAATCGAGGAGGATTCATCAAAGGTAATGTATTACTCAAACCCTCTTATGAAATAGTTTTGAAAAACATATTTTAAACTCAAATTAAGTGTAATTAGAATGCTTATTGATTTTGATTTCTTCTGTTGCATGTTAGTAAACTCTATCACGACCATGTATGAGTCAAGTACTATAGAGCACCAATGATACTGCCATACTTGGAAGGATCAGCCAATGGAACCCAATTAGACATGGACAAATGAATGTTCATGAAGCAAGGAGTAGCTGGTTTGAGGTCAGATAGATCCAACTTATGTAAGAGATCATCAACATATTTGAACTGAGTAGGTATAAACCCAGAAGGTAGATAATGAAGTTGAATTCCAAGAAAATAATTCAGGGCTTCTCAATCCTTCAATGCAAACTGAGTATCTAGAGTTTGAATAAGTCGATTGATAAGCTGACAGTTGTTACTAGTAATAATAACATTGTCCACATAAACTAATAACAGTATTATAGAATTCCCAAAGTGAAAGATAAACAAGGATGTATCTAACCTCGAATTCTTGAATCCTTAATGAAGCAAGGTTGGGCATAGTGTATTATTCCACACCTACAGAGCCTGTTTGAGACCATAAATAGCCTTATTCAATTTGCAAACATAATCAGGATGCTGAGGATCAATATATCTTGGCAGTTGAACTATATACACATCTTTCTCGAGGGAGCCATTGAGGAAGGAATTATTAAAATCTAATTGGCGAAGACCCCATCCCTTGGCAACAACAATACTGAGAATAACTTTGTTAGTCGATGCCTTTACCACTGGGCTGAAAGTCTCAAAGAAATCTATCCCTGGATGCTGATGAAACCCTTTCACAACCAATCACGGCTTGTATTTTTTAATCAAACCATTAGGGTTCTTCTTCAACCGAAAAATCCATTTAATTCCAAGCACATTGAGAGAGGGAAAGAGAGGAACTAAGTGCTAAGTTTTATTTTTTAGAAGGGCAACATACTCACAATCCATAGCCTCTTTCCAGTGAGGAGTGGATAGAGCATCCTTGTGATGTGGTCGATATCTTATGGTGTCATTCCCAAAAAACTGCCAATCAAATGTTATTTATAATTCTCTGAACAAACAACTTATACTAACTAGTAGTACAAGTGGAAAGTCCAAGGTCAATCCACAGAGAGCCGATTTAGATTTATTAACCTCAAAACTTATAGGATGTAACCAGAGGGGTTGTGAAGATGATTAAGGTAAATTGCATGGAAATTAAAATGGTGCGGAGTAAATTAAATGCATAGAATGAATTGAGTGAATTTTTGAGTGAAAGTTTCAATCAAAACAAAACACTTAGCTTGGGTCGACTAGTATATCCCATTCCCTTTAATTTCTATTATGGACTTAATCATATGATTAGTGTGAGATTTTTCAATTAGAACTTAGCCTACTCGCTTAGAATCTGAACTGATAGTCCTTAAGATCAAGTTAATTTATAAAATGAGCGAGAATCCTCCACTAATCAATAAAATAACAAGCATTAAGTTTAAGGGCAATGTTAAGCCGAATAATTGATTTCTATCATCTAACCAACTATACGAGTGAGATTTATCTAGATTAGAAAGTAATGCTTATCAAATGGAATCCAAATTTAACTTCACAAACTAACTTAATCCTTACTTCTAGGTGATTAACTACCTAACGATTACAAATTAGGGCTAATTAAAGCAATCAATCATACTAACATAGCCAATTTGTTAAATTATCCCATGCAAGATAGATTGAAGAATAAATTCAAGATGAAATCTCTAAAATTCAGTATAATCTCAGTAATATTATAGCCCAAGTCTTAAGAATAAAAAAGGAATGGAAAGAAACTACAAAACCCAAGCTAAGGACATACCTCTTAGCCCCAAATCATCCTCTAAAATCAATAATCTAGCTCTAAGATGATAAAATTGTAAGAGATTACAGTATTCGGTTGAGAGGAGAGGAAAAACAAGCCCAAAAATGGCAAAATGGCTTGATAACCTACGTTTTGGACAAGCCAACACGTGCACTTTCTTCTGTTTTTCGTAGCGTTGCAATGCTACATGTAGTGTTGCAACACTGCCTTATTTCCATGAGAAATATGAAGCTTCTAACCCTGAGCATTGCGCGACCCTTCTTTTGTGTGTTGCAATGCTTCAATTAAGGGCAAACTTGTGATTCTTCGGCCTTCTTTCCCTTTTTATATAATTTAACTTCCAGCTTGACCATCTTATCATATTTTCGCACTGAACGCTTCATTCAACCTCTTGTACACTCGAGATGTAACACCCCGTATATTTTTTTAGTAATAATGTAATTTCAGTAATTTTTATTATTTAGAATTTCAGTAATTGTTATTAGTTGGAGGGCATTTTTGGGATTTTGGACTTCAAGTGTAAGTGCGGGAATTTAATTGTTGGCGTGAAATTATTCAATTTAGAAATTTATGGCAGGAATTAATTTTTTTTTAGAAGGAAAGGAATTTAACAATTTAAAGTGGAATAAGGAAAAGAATAAAATATAATTATATCTATTTCCTTTTTAGTTTATTATTATTATTATTATTATTATTATAAAACTCCCCAAATTCCTTTCTCCATCACGCGCGCGACCAAGTCTTCCCCCTCCGTTTTTTTATTTCTTTCGCCAGCCGTTGTTCTCCTCGCCGCCGACCTTGACCAGCAGTTTCGATCTCCCTGCCGCTCGTCGCTGACCTTGACTGCCAGCCCAGATCTGAGCCGCGAATAGCCCAGATTCGACTTCGGCCTCTTCGTGCCTCAACCGTTCGTGTCGCCCAGATCTGATTCTGGTCTCCCACGCCAAAGCTACCCGCGTTTGAGCCTCTTTGTCCGAACCGACCAACGTTGCTCTAGACGCGTCTGCACCGGAGCCGCCGCTGACCAGCGCAGCTCCAAACGCATTTGCACCGAGCCGTCACCGCCAGCGCCACTCTTTTTTTTCAATCGATCGGATCTGCACCAGACTCCTCCTGTCGCCATTGTCGTTGCTTGTGCCATCATCAGATTTATCAACTTGGGTAAGATTTCTACTGTTTGGGGTTGTTTTCAATGGATTCTTGACTGCTTATTTACTGTTGGCACCAATCTATTGAGACCTTTATGTGTCAACTTTGGATTCATGTTCTTGAAGGTATTAAGGAGCTGTTTAGTGAAGTTGAATTGTTTTAACAGATTTGATGCGCCTCATATCACACCTTGGGTTAGTTTACTTGGATTTTTTGGCAGTACTTGGAGTATGTATGATTAGGCCTTGGTTTTAAAACTTGGTTGCGTTCTTATGTCAGGGTCTTACTTGGAGTTGTTGGTTTCGTTGGCTGTCTGAGATTGTCTGTGGATTTTCGATTTAGGTAAAATTAAATTGAAGATCTTTAAATAATTTGGTTAATTGGATTTAGACCCCAAAGATGAGTTTAGAACTTTGGATTTGTTATTTTTGGACCAGTGGTGTTAAATTAATATTTGTAATGTATGTTATAGGGTGAATTCAAAGCCTTCCAAGAGTTGTAAGAGAGTTAATTACTTGGATTAAATTGTGACCAAATTTAAGGTAAGTAATCTTACTACTGGAATTGCCCACGAGCCAGGCATTAGATGTATGCTAGCATGATAAATGAATGTTATGGCAGAATGACAGCATGATAGACTGATAGTATAATATGACCAAAGTATGTTCTGGTACGAGATCTGAAATATTTATTTGTGCACATAGACACTTGAATGCTAGTATGAGATGGTATGTGATTCCATATAGTTGTATTTGATCTGATGATGTTGAGGTATATGTGTATGTTGTAGAGCCATGATGTTGAGGTATATATGTATGTCATAGATTCGTATAGTGATAATTATGATGTTGAGACTGTGCAAGTGTCCTTACTGATTAGCTAGATGCCCATTAGATTTTGTGTTTCCTTCGGGATTCACCAGTTTGTATTTCCTTCGGGATTCACCAGTTTGTGTTTCCTTCGGGATTTACCAGTTTGTGTCTCCTTCGAGATTCGCCAATTTGTGTCTCCTTCGGGATTCACCACAGGTAGTGGGCATACTTAACTACAATAGAATAGAACTCAGTCTCCTTTTTGTTTCATGTGTATATGTGTCCCATGAGAACTAGAGCAGTTTATATGTTTCACCAGAGGTGGGTATCTAGAGAACATAGATGCCTAGCCTGACCCCAGTAGTGGGGTTACTTACTGAGTATTTTATATTCATTCTTTCTCTTGTTGTTGTTTCAGGTAAGGGTAGAGATGCACCGGCGATGGACAAGCGAAATTCGTGATCGAGCCACTGAGACTAGTTTTTATACTTCTGCTCATGAGATTTAGAGTTCTTTTCATGTTTCTCTTAACTTTTAGTTTTGATGTTTAAAACTTACTTTTAAGAATTATTTTTCAGACTTATTTATTATCCTTTATGATTTATGGGCTACTATTGTTTTAATATTTGAATTTAATGAAAGTTTTTTGAACTTACCTGATTTAATTAGCATTTATTTCGCCATAACAGAGTGTCGTTTTGAGTTCCATGCATGCATGTATTTAGTAACGGCCTAACTTAAGTCCTAAGGGGTTGGGTCGTTACACGAGACCTATAAACATGAATTAAACTCATCAAATAGCCTAACAATCCCAAATTAAGGAGAGGAAGATATAACATTTTTTGTGCTATCAAAACCCCCCAACGTAGCTCTTAATTGTCCTCGAGCAAGGTAGAACAAACAATCATATAAAAAGGATCAGTTCACCAAGCTATAGTGTTCCCTACTCAAGCTTCAACAGTTAACTAGAATCATACATACAATCGATTAGGCAATCAAAAAGCATTCAACCATTTTAAGACAAACTTGGAAATTCGTTTCAAGTTTTGTCATGCATGCATAAACACAAAGCTATCTATTTTGAACATGAGCAGACCCGAAATAACCTTATGAACCCTCAGTTTGTTTTCCTCTACTCTGGCTCAAAAGGTCTGGAATTAGGTTTCCTACACTCAAAGTGGCAATGCCATTAAATTGGAGTGGTCAAAATCGATCTACACATCACCCTTATTACATATTTTCTTTTCTCTTCCTTTTTTTCCCCATTTTGCTCAACATTTTTTTAATGGAAGGGAAATCTCTACGTTCCCTTCACAATTCTTCCCCAAAAACACGAATTTCTTGCTATTATCCTTGGATTTCATCAAATCTTCAAGATTTCTTTCACCTTTCATCCTTAAATTCTTGGGTCTCATACCTAAACCAAATTCTAGAGCTTTTGTTTCGTGCAATCTTTGGTGATTTCTTCAACTTGAGGTAAAATTTTGAGCCTTCCATTATGTATTTCTTCTATAGATTCATGAATGGGTTGAAAATCTCTTAGTTGTGTGGATTTTGTGCTTAATTTGAAACGTGTTGAAGTTTTGCTTGATGGTAATTTTGTTCAAATTAGAATAAAATGTTGAGATTTTTTTGTATGCAGGTGGATTTGGTGTGATTTTATATATATTTTGAGTTGGGTTAGGTTGATTTTGTGGAGTTTGTTGTTTTTCCCTAGTTAAACCCAATTTTTGTGAGCTTTTCTTATAGATAGTCACCAACGTTACCAAAGATAGAGTATTGCACGTCACCGACATTACTAAAGATAGGGCCAAACTCTTATATTGTCCAGTTTAGGAGATGTCCGTCAACACGAGACAGGTTATTAGAGCCTTGATCTATTGTTGTGGACGTTGTTCCACCATGAGTAGCCTTGGGCACCCGAGCTTCATTACCGAGCTCTACTGAAGGTCCTGGGTGGAGATCCTCAATGGTGAGGAGAGGATGAGACGTCAAACACCCATTTGTAGATCGTTAGTTGCTTCATTCTGCGGGTGTGGAGAGGAGGAGCAAGACGAGGACGATCAAGAGGACGAGGACATTCCTGCAGTAGAGGAGCTTCCCCGTGCTGATCCTTAGGGTACGAAGTGTTAATGGTGGAGGAGTCGTTTGGAGAGAAAGCTTTGAGGATGTCTACTAAAGCCCTTAGGGTAGCCACTGAGTCCTTGAGGGTGAGTCAACTATTTGTTGTGCTAGGCGCATGGAAAAGACGGTGAACTACATCTATGAGCAGAACCATCTTTACTATGCTAACATAGGTTTTCAAAGTGATCTTCAGAGCGAACCAGTCTCACTAGACTCCAATTAAGGCTAGTTTTCCCCCCTTTTTTATGTCCTTAGTAGTATTTTCTTTTCCTTCCTTTATTTTGTGTTATTTTTGTAGTTTATAGTTTTTCTTTCCTTTAGTTTTTGCTAACTTCTTTTTTGTTTTGTAGGTTTCTTTTTCTTTCTTTTGTAGGTCTCTTCGAAGCTTCAACAGAAAAGCCAAAGCAAAGATAAGAAGCCCAACCACCACCATTCCGTGTGCGACATGTTTTTAGGGGAGGTTTTCTATTCTCTTGTTATTCTTATTTTTGAGCTATACTTGAGATACATTGGGGACAATGTATCATTTCAAAGTTGGGGGTGGGGTACCTATTGGGTAGCTTTTATTTTACCTTGGGGTCCTTGAGTGTTGTGCTCGGATTATGCTTTGTATGCTTTGATTGCCTTGTTTGCTCTGTTGCTCTATTGTTATGATGAGTAGTTTATGCTGCACTCTTTCTGTGATAGAATTTGCATGAAAGAACTTTAGGAAAGCATGATCATGATTTTTAGCCCATTTTTTTTTAAAAAAATTCTTTTCTTTCATGCATCTTTAAGTCCATTGTTTTGCAAAATTAAAGTCTTGCATGCTTAGAATTGAGTTATTTGGTTTGTATTTCTGTTGTCACTCTGAAAGGTCCACCTCTGACTTAGGAGTAACCACACTATTTGTAGAGCAAAACTAGACAAAGAGGATAAAATAGGGCCTATGTGAAAAAAAAAAGAGAAAGAAAAGAAAATCAATTAATTGTTTGAAAAAAATGTGAATAAAAAATGAGGCAATAGTTAGCTTGCTGTTCGAGCTAAAAATGATGTTGTTAATTCAACTTTGTTGGGTTCTATGTCCTAAAAACTCGTAGTTTCTAAAATAATAAATATTTTCAACAAGGTTCTTCAACAAGATTGCTGCAGTTGAAAATAATAAATATGTTGTTAATTCAACTTTGTTGGGTTCAATAGTTAGCTTACTGTTGAAGAAAGGGTTCTTCAACAAGGTTGCTGCAGTGGGCTTTTCTCCTTCTACCCTTGATTCAAGCTTGTTTTGAGTCCCACAACTTAATCTAGAGCACCAAAAGAATAGTGAGAAAGATCTTGAGGTGGTCTACAATAAGATTTGGAGAAGATAGCAGCTGGTGAAGGAGCTTTGAAGAAGTTCTACAAAAGGTATATCTTGAAACTCATTTTTCTACAAAAGCATGCTTTATATTTTGCCAAAATTAGTGAATTTGAATGCTTAGATGATCCTTGTGCTTCCACTGCTATTGATACATTCTTACAAACTTAACCCAAAACAAACAAAATTTGTAAAACACACACAACTACTAATACTAACATGTAGTAATAGTGGGAGCACGAGGTCAATCCACAAAGAGTCTTTATTAATTGGAAAAATTGAGTTTTGAAATCCAAATTGAAAGGGAGTTTTGTTGGTTTTAAGAAACAAAGTAAAAGTAAACAAGAATTGATATGAAATTTTGGTAATGAGATTAATGAGAGAGAGTATGAAAGAAATTATGTAAGAAATTCAATGTAAAAAGGATCTTGGGGATTTTATGTAGATTAACCTAATTCAATCATAGACTTAATTGATTTCAAGCAATTCCATTGTTCCATAGTTCATTAAGGCTAAACCCTAATGCCCTTATTAGCCAATTAACCCTAATTTAGTTCATAAATGCTTCCTAAAGACATTCCATATTTAATTCCCAAACTGCATGCATTTCTTGGGTTTTCTCAATTATGATATTCTTGAAATTAAAAAGATTAAAATCAAGCATGATTAATATGAATGTTCTAAACTAGTAAAATTTTTCAAGAAAATAGGAAAAGATGTCCAAATTTTCCATCAAAATCACTAGTTCTTACAACTTTGTTACAATTATGCTATAGAGTCATGTAATTTTGCATAAAGAAATCTAACAAATTTGAGGCGTCAACTCCATTTCTATAAGATTTTATTGAAATTAAGAGAAAGAATATTAAAAAATAACAAATTACAAGAGGAAATTTAAAGAAAAGTCTCAAGAATCGGCTAATCTAACACAATCCCCAAGTTAAAAAAACTTATCTACTCATAAAGTGGCAAAATTTTCAAGAAATTCATTGAGTCTTGCAAGAATTTGTACAAATATTGAAGAAAATTATGGAAATCTCTCTAAAAAATATAGAGAAAATCTCTTAAAATCGTAAAAACAAGTATCTCTCTCATAAAAATAGCTGAAAAATTGTTTTTATACAGCTGCCACAACATTGCAACATTGGTAGGAAGCATTACAACAGTCCCTTGCATAGGCATATGCATTTTTTTTTTTATCTTTCTGTAAAAATTTGTAGCATTACAACGCTTCCCCATACATTAGCATCCTGCCTTTACAATTTAATGACAGACAAACAATGATAGACAGCAGAAATCTGCTTTTAATGATGCACAAAAATGTCGGTTGGCAAAAAATCTGCACATCTTCATATTTTCTTCCTTCTTTTCTTCTCTTCCTTTGATCCATTGCTCGGTTTTGGCATCTTTGACTATATTTTTTTGTCCTTTTTGCTCCATTTTAATCCAATTTTTTTTTTTGTAATTACTCTAAAATGCTCTCGAGACAATTTACCTGTAAAATTGATATATTAAGCAAATTAATAATATAAAATTGAGGGAGTTAACATGTGAAATATAGTTCCTTTTAAGACATATCACTTGCCTGCAAAAGAAAAATAGTTTGTGTTATGTGTGTGCATGGATAGAGGTGAAATGAGCTACCTCTACCGTGTCTAGTTAGGGCCCCGCGAGAAAAGAGTGGATAGGTTCTTAGTGGTTGGGTATGAAAGCTAGCCATCTAGGTAAAATAAACGCACTTTATGTTTTGAGTGTGTGTGTTTAGGCACCTTTGTCTTAGTATTGCTCTCTTTTTTGCATGTTTGGCATGTCCAAGGTTGATAACAGAGCCAAAGTACAAGAAAAATGGGATGAGGACCTTATAAAACTTCTCCAGGCTATGCAAGCTTAATTAGCAAGACTCTAGGCTCACTCATGCATGAGTAGATTAAGAATCATTCTTAAAATTGTGCTTCATTGATTGATTGTAATTGAATTTTGTTCTTGATTGCAAACTTTATTCTAACTAACTGTTGAGACTGGATTAACAATTTTGTAACTGGAGTTAGATGTGTTTTTATGTTTTTTTGATTGTGTACTTTTACCTTGCTCGGGACGAGCAAAAATTAAATTGGAGTATTTGATAGCTCTTAAAAAGAGCTATTATTACTAGCTTAATTTGGGCTCGTTGTTGGATTTTATGTGTTTATTGTCTTATTTTATAGGTACTGAACAATAATGAGGTATAATTGGCCATTTGGAGTTAAACAGGGTTAATTTGAATTAAATTGGAGTCAACTTGAGCAATCGGGCTTCAAATGAGCAAAAATGACCAAAATTCTCTTAGACAGCGTCACAACGCTTATCATATACAAAGCCACAATGCTTGCCTGACACTTGAAGATAGAACGTTGATGTATAGGGCAGCATTGTAATGTTGCCAACAACATTGCAACGCTCCGAATACTTTGACGCTAATCAGCCCTGTGTGTGTCTTCCATCTTTAGCCCAAATGCAAGGTAGTGTTGCAACGCTGCCAACAATTTGCAACGTTGCCAACAATGTTGCAACATTGCGATTAATCCTTTAAATTCTTCTATTCTATTTTAGGTCAAAATATGCAAAAAATTCTTGGAGTCTGAAGGGATATGAACTTGGAGGCTATGGAGGCCGAGGAGAGGCTTGACTATCTTCTTTTCCTTTGATGTTTTTGGTATCATTAGGTTAAATTTTAGTTTTATTTTGAATTGTAAACATGTATTGGCTTGAACTCTTGAATTTGTCTATGAATTTATGAGTTAATCTTCATATAGATTCTTGGATCAAGGATTCGATGTCAATTTCATGAGTTTTTCGTTTTTAATTGATTCTTGCAATTCAAAATTGTGCTATCTTTGAATCTATTTAAATTCCCAAGCATGATTGATGTTGACTTTCATGCTTTATCGTGCATGCTAATCGATTCTTAGTTCGTCACAATTTTCATGAATATCTTGTTTAAGTATATTTTTGCATATTAATGTATTGCTAAGGTCATAAGTAGCGATAGTAAATTAGGCATTTGATGGCTATTCCTAGAACGTCTAATTGCTAGGTTCAAAATAAAATTGGTTAATTGAATATGGATTTCCTGACAATTAATCAACATAATTGAATCTTAAATCGTAATGCATGTGTTTTTAGTTCTATATGGCCGCTATCGAACCCAATAGAATTTAGAAGCATGTAGATTAGTTAGGGTTTGTGTAAAACCCGAACCCTACTTTCCCTTTTTAAATATGTTGATTGTTGAGTTTAGTAAAGTAAGAGGGTTTAATATTTAAGTTAGTTTGGAATTTTTGGAAATGGGTAAAGGATAGGATTTGAAGAAGGAAAATGTTTAAGTATGAGAAATTTGGCTCTCATTATTAAGTTAGCCTTGCAAAAAGAGATTTTGGCTAAGTGTTGGTCATGAAAAATGGTGGCTGAGCATTGAGTAAGCATAAGGTAGGCATCGAGTAAATGCCATTGAGCATTGAGTATGTGCAATCGAGAAAGGATCATGCATCGAATATGTACGATCGAGGAAGGATTATGCATTGAGTATGTGTGATAGAGGAAGGATCGTGCATCGAGTATCCCATCGAGCATCGAGTTTTTCTATCGAGTATTCTTCAGAATACCATTGAATTTTTCATTGACTAATTACCAAAATACCATCGAGTATTTCATCGAGTATCGAGTGTTGCGTGAAGTGTTCAACTTTAAACCTAATTATTCTAGACAATTGGCTTAATCTTGGCCCTTAATCTCCACTAGTGGGCGAGGTGGCTTAAGGAGATTTAATGCAGAAGGTTGGGTGGTAGTATAAAAAAAAAGAAAAAGGGAACTTCAAAAGACCGATTTGGATGACTCCTCCAGGTAAATCAAGTGATCTTGGTATAAATGGAAAGCTCTGTGAGTCTAGTTTCTGAAGCCGAGCCACTGGAAGGAAGTCTTGCCGGAAGAAGGTTGGAGAAGGAAGGAAGTAGTGAGGGGTTTTGTTTTCAGGCGATTCCGGGCCATCGATGGAGATTTTAAGATCTAGGCCGAACCATATGGAATTTCAAAATGAAAATTTAAGGTAATATTGTTATCACCATTTAAGTAAGTTTGTAGAAGGAACTTTTGCTAGATAAGGTATGGGGTTTGAGTTACATATTTTGGAAGTTAAACCTAGAAATTGTTGATCAAGCAGGCTGCTTCGTGGATTCGGTCCATTGAAGAAGATTGAAAGCCTCAGATCAAATCACAAGGAGTTTTATGCTGAAATTTTGAGGTAACGTTGTTAACTTAATTTTGAGCATGTTTGAAAAGAAATTTTCTTAAAATGAGTTCTGGATTTCGAGTTATTGATAGTAGAAAATGAATCTAGAATTTGTTGGATGAACATGCAATTACTTGCTAAACGTGAGTTTGACACTCCAAAAGTCCTACTAAGTATTGGGTGTGGGCATTAGAAAGAAGGCGACCATCTAAAGTTTAAGCTCTTTTAAATTTGAGTAAGTACCCGATGCTCTAAGGTAAGTTACGAAAATTTAAAGGCGAAAGGAATAATTGTGAACTTGGTTTAAAAAGAGTAGTTTCAAAAGGGAAACCAAGGTAGTAGCTAAACTATTATTCTTGTGTGTAGGAGCAACGCCCATTGGAGTAGCCTACCAAGCCTAAGAAAACAATCCTAAAGACTCTTGAGTGACTAAATGTCTCCAAAACTTTATGTATAAAAGGTCATGCATTCCAAATGAATTTCCTGCTAAGGTTTATGTGTTTTCCAAGCAACTTAATTTTATACATATGATATTTAAGATTTCATAGCATTTCTTAAGTATGATGTTCCAAGCTATTTAATTAAGTTTTATTAGTTCTAGCACATGTCAAGGCTGAATGTTAAAGTATTTTAAAAGCTAAATGTTTATACTTCATGAAGCATGCATGTTGAAATATGACAATGCTTTTATGGTGAAAGCTAGGTAAATGCTATGCCTAAAGCTTTATTTATGTATGTTTTCTATGAATGGTACGATTCTAGTAAGTCGGATGCCAAAGGTATATAAGGTATCTGAGGAAGTACCTAAGGTATTGATGGTACTTAGTATACTCTACATGCATGTAGGTAGTTCAATATGAGAGGCCAAAGTATAGGTCTCCTGGCCACAATTCATTATAATGGGACCAAAGTATGGGTCTCATGGTCATGAATGGACGTTGGGAGCTTGAGCTTCAAACGCTCGTTCTCAATTAAGGTTTATTAATATATACGAAAGATGATGTTATGTTTAATGTATGTTTCTACGAAAGTTGCTTAAGACTAATTTCAGCATGTTTACGTGTTTAATATGTGTATGAAAGGCATGGGACAAACTGTTTTTCTATATGTCACTCACTGGGCAACCAACTCACCGTTTTCCAATGTTTTTCTTTTTCCCAGGTAGCGGTCAGTTTCCCTGAGGTTGAACCTGCTGCTGCTTGCCACTCAAGACTCGGCTAGGAAGGAAGAAACTTAGGTTAAAGCTTGTAATAATGTACACATGTTGTGAGAGGAGTCAGGGACTAGTAAATATGTTTTGGGACCCATTATCTGTTCTTGTGTTGTTTTTGGTTGGATGTATGTTTTGTTGTCATTTATGAGTTTGTAACTAAGTTGCTTTTGCTGGTTCAAGTTATAGATTATTGTGCCACTAAGTCGTAATTGCATAACAAGGTTTTAAGATTGTTATCTAAGTAAGTTAGGTAGTAAGTGCTGGCGAGTAGGTCGGTAACTGCTGTTGTCACATCCCTTTACGAGTTAAAAGGGTAACCTGGGAGGGGGTGTGACAGTTTGGCCTTTTTGATCTTAATTAATAATTAGAATGCTTGATTGATTTTGATTTAATTAGTTGTTGGCCTTTGTTGAAGCTGGCTAGTTCACATCAATTTGGTAGATATACATGCATAATTCAAACGCATAGCCAATTGGCAGAAAATGATGAATGAAATTACATTGAATGTCTAAGTTGATTTGAGAATTAGATGATTTTTTTTTATTTATATTTATCCCTTGCAATTTATTTTCCTGCAAGTTTCCAAATTAATCAAAACTCAGAACCCCGTTTTTAATGTTTTTCCACAGTCAAATTTAACTTAAAAGGCAATTAATTCTGTTCCTCCCTATGGTTCGACCCCATACTTACCACTGTTGCTACGTTTTTTTAGTAATAGGAGTAGTTCGGTAGTATGAATTTTCTTTTGATTCGTGGCTCTTCTTGGGAATTAAACGCCAAAAAGGGGTCGAACACTGATGAAGGACTAGGTAAGGTGGGAACCGAAGGATAGGCAGCAGGAGATGAAGAGAGGAGCTAGGTCGGTGATAAACATATGTTGAAAGGAGTCAATGATGGGTTTAAGGGTTGGTCTGATATTTGATTGTTTGTTGGTAGCGGGCTGGATGATCTAGTGGTAGGCTTGGCTGATGACCCTGGAAGAACAGATGGATTCGAAGAGGTTGAGTTGTTATTAGGCTAAAGTGTAGAGGTAGGATATGATGAATCGAGTTCAGGGAAGTTATTTATTAGTGAGGAGAAATCAAGGGTACTCAGACACATAATTGCCTGGTAGGAAGCGATTTGGCCCGGTGGATTTCATTTCTCAGCCTGAAACTCAGAAGAGAATGGAAACTCATGTTATTTGAACTTCACATTCCTGGAATATAGATCTTGCCATTTTTCGTTAAGCAACAATGACCCTTGTATGCTATACAAAGACCGAAATAAAAACACAATTTTCAGAATGAAACTAAAATTTATGTTGTTGGTATGGATGAAGACACAGATAGCATGCACAACCATAGACCCAAAGCTGAGAAATATTAAACTTCTTATTATGGAAAAGTTGCAATGGAGACCGACCATTGAGAATAGGGGTTAGGAGATCATTAATTAGTATGGAAAAGTTGCAATGGAGACCGACCATTGGAAAAGTGCAGTGGCATGGATGCATGAGCCAACAAAGTAAGGCCTATTTCAACTAAATGTTCGTGTTTCCTCTCTATGCAACCATTTCGGGCTGAAGTGTAAGAACAAGAGAATCGAGGAGTATCCCAACTGAAGAGCACAATGGATGAACCTTAGTAAATTCTCCCCCATTATCAGATTGAAGAGCTTTAATATTAACATTAAACTGAGTTTTTATTAGTTGAAAAAAGTGTTTGAAAGCTGCCAATGTGTCCGATTTCTGTTTAAGAGGATATAACCACAGAAATCTGCAATGATCATTTAACAACAACACATAATATCGAAAGTCATTTGTTGACATGATAGGTACTGGACCCCAGACATCAGTATGTATAATATCAAACTTATTCTTGACACGAGAACTAGAGGAAGTAAATGGTAAGGAATGGGCTTTGCCAAACTGACAAGATTCACAAAACACTGCAGCTTCATTTGATTTAACAGCTTGATTGCAACCTTTAAGTATAGAATAACTTCAGCTCCCTCAAGTTGATATAAGCCATATCTAAGAGTTCCTTTCAACAGAAGTTTGCCCGTATGCTTGTTCTTAACAACATAATAATCACTGTGAAGCTCAACGAAAATCACATTGTCTTGGGCTAGTTTTGAAACACTAACCAAGTTCATGGCAATAGTAGGAACATGTAACATGTTTTGTAAATTAAGTTTGCAACCATCAGTAATTAACATTGAATTACCAATAGCAGATATAGAAAATTTCTCAACATTACCTATAGTAACAAGATCAGTACCTGTATATTCATTTGGATTGGCTATGTTGGAGTATTTAGCAGTGACATGGTTGGTGGCCCCACTACAGCATACCAGTTTGAGTCACTTATTGTCTCAAGATTAGCAAAGAAGGGATGAGAGTTCTGAGTGACAAATGTAGATGGATTAGATCCTGAGGGTGCTTGCCCATTGTTCCCTTTTCCTTGATTTTTCTTTGGAACCATTGAATTGTTGTTTATTATTCCCCTGATTGTTCCCTTGATTATAGGCTTGGGATTCGAGGAACGATTAAAGGCAACCTTCACTGAGGCATTCTGACCTATAGATATAGAAACCTTGGAGGTGTTCTGTAAGCCCTCTTTTCTTATACTCTTTCTTGGAATATTAGGAAGCACATAATTGAGACTGAACTCGGGAACTCAAGATAAAGTTTGATGTGGATCTCTAGTTAAGATTTATAATTGAAAATAAAAAGATTTGGACTGACGTTTGTTTCATTCAGGAAGAGGAAGTAAGAACTTGGGGAATAATTTGAGGGTAACGAACCTAGTTAAGCATGTAAAGTAAATTCGATGATGAATTTGGCATGGATAGGTCAAAGTTGATTGTCAAAGTCAACGGTCAAATGGTCAAAGTCAAAGTAAAAAAGTCAACATTTTAAAAAGTGGTGAAAATTTGGTAATTTCTGAGTTTTAAAGGTAAATCTGGCTTGTTGAAGACTTATTGAAAGCATAACTAAGCCAAAAATTAATGAAAATTAAGGGGAAAATGATGAGAACCGAGAGGAAGAGGAAAAAAAAAGAGATTTTGAGAGATTTTGGAAAAATTGAGGTACTTTCTATTGAAATTTCTCATTGGATGACTTTGAGGTTAAGGGTTAATCATCTGGGCATGTTTTAAATTGAAAATTAAACCTGGAAAACGAAGAGAGAAAGGGAATTACGAATTTTCTGAGTTTGGCCGACCGAAGAAGTGGAAAAAGTTGTTTTCGAATTACGTCCGTTCTTGTGAAGGAAAATTGGGCAAAATGAAAGAAACTTAAAGAGTACGTAAAGAAGAGGCTCGTAGGAGGTTTTATTTGAAGAAATTTTGCCAGAGAAGTAAAGAAAATGAAGAAAAACAGTGGCGCTAGAGTCATCGTGAAAGCAGAGGATGCTCGGGGTTTTAGCAAATTCATAGAGTTAGAGGCTAATTCGAAGCTCCAAATTTAAAGGTAAGTTACTTATAAGGTCCTTCTAGGGTTCTATGGTCTTTAATTTGATCTTTATTGGCTGGAATTTCTGATTTTGAGTTATGAAAATTCTGCATTTTCTCGCCTGAAAAACAGGGGTACCATGGAGAGTTTTAGGGCAATTCGGATGTCCAAACTTTGTGGTAAGTTAATTAAGAGAATGGGTAAAAGGTTTGTATAGGCTAATTAAGCTTTAAATGACTGAAAAATGATGAATTTAATCTGAAATGCTCACAGGAAAAACAAAGGTCAAATCTTGAAATTTCTGGGCTGGAGGTTGAAGAAAGAGTTGACATTCCTGGTTTGACTCCTGTCTGTCATCTATCGTCCGTCATTAAAAATTGGAAAATCAAATTTAGGTTAATTGAGGTGTTCTCAAGCATAATTAGGGATCCAATTGGTATTGTTATGATACCTTAAACCTGAAATTAGAAGAAATTGGGATCCTAAGTCAACTATGAAGTTGATTAAGGGGTTAATTTGAAGTAAACCCTAATTAGGATTAATGAGAAAAATTAAGAAAAATTGGAATAGAATTAGTCCCTATTGAAGATTAATTTTAAGGTCTTGAGTTAATTTTAGAGCAATTGAAGGACCAAATTACAAAGAAAACTCTACCTTAGATCAAATTAAGGTTTTGGCAAAAGTTTAAGTGAAATTGGTTATACTTGAAGATTAATCTTCAAATAATTGGATTATGGTCATGTGGAGGATAACTAGAGGATTATCAATATAATTTTAGGATAAACGGGAGATGGAGAAACCAAAATTATGAGGAGGAGCCGATTAACTGTGAGTGGTTTACTTTCGAATGTTTTGATATAGAAATAAATTATATATTATAGTATGTTATGATTTATGAAATATGATGACATGATCTGTTTTACTTGACTGATATTTCAAAAATGTTTAAAGTATGATTTCTAAACTCTCGATGGTTTTATACGATCTTGATTTATCAAAATATAGTTTGAAATCAGAGTTTACGTACTTGTGGTTTGTATGATTCTTATGAAAAACCTCTTGATGGTGGAATCAAGGTTGTTAAATGGTTATGGAAATGGTTTCAAACTACTAATTCTTGTACCCGAGAGATGGTTATTTTCCTGTGCTACTTGAATGTGTTTCAGTAGCATCGCTCAGGCGATCATGGGGCTACTGGGGTCAAATGTGGCCAGAGTATACCAGGAAGTCTAGAGGAACTTGCGCTTAATAAGCGCCATCCCCAACATCAGAGGGCTACCACCAGGGTCAGATGTGACCTTGTGATTTGGTTTACATGGTGGTGGGGGGGTTTCTTGTTCAGAGTAACCCACCATTGTAAACGAGTATTTGGGTATAGAGTTGGTGTGGTTTTCTGATACCGATTGAATGCTTTATAATGTGCTTATGAGAGTTGATCATGCCACTTTTTTTTTACTAGCACGTGTTTGAGATGTTGTTGAATCTTTTTATAGTTTGCCAATGTTTTACTTAATGATTTGATAAACTTTATTAATGATTTAGAAAGCGATAGTTTATGTTTATATTAAACTACCATTCACTGGGCTTTAGCTCATGCTTTCCATGTTTTATGTTTTTCCCACCCCCAGGTAATGACAAGTTCTTGGTGCCTGCTGAGCCGTCAAATGCCACTAGTGTTGTTAAACATCTGTTGTATTGTTTGTGCATGTTTTTTAGAGTATTCTAGAATAACTAAAACTTGTGAGTTACATGCCATGGAGGTTTTGTTCAAAATAATCCTTACTGTTGGTCTATAAATCTTTAAACAAAATTGTGATTTAAACAGAATCAAATTCCTAAACTCTGTCAATGAACATAGATTATTTTTGAAAATAGGTTTGGATGTCTGGGTTTGATCTTGAGTACAGGATAGGTTATGAGTTGGGACGTTAGATGTCATGGAGAGAAGTGATGTTTAACATCTTCAAGCTTTGTTCTAGGTCAGAAGGGAAATATGGAACGGGGTGTGACATGTTTTGATACTATAAGCAGTTTTTGAAAGATAGAAGCTTTGACTGCATGTCGAGCCATGAAATATCTGGTCTGCGTTGAATTACAACAACCAACTGGATTATACTTCTCTTCAAGCCCAAGAACGACTTGAGAACCTAGAGTTCGAGTAGTGATAAAACTTACCGTTTGAGCAAGATTGTCAGAGTGTGATTTCATTAATTCTAAATATTCAGACATAGAAAAATTACCTTTGCGTGTTTGCTGGAAGACTAGACGTAAGTAATCTCCCTTTACTCGTGATTGAACACTAAACAGGGAATGTATGGCTTCCCGCAGCCCTTAGACATTCTCAAATCCTATCAATTGGATTGCAACCTCTAAAGTCATCAAATTGTACAACAAGGCAAGCAGAAGCTAATCTATCGTGTCCCAGGCCTTGAATTAAGGGTTAATTGTTCTCTCAGTAGCCGAAGTTGAAACCACTACTGAAGACTCTAAGTAGAATGCTCACTAAGTGAGAAACATAGGTGGGTAGGGCTTTATTCCATACAAATGACCTTCAAGTTTATACCCACACAAGATTGGAAGAGCTAACGTCTTCCAAAGCATAAAGTTTCCTTTCTCTAACTTTACACTCGTTATCTGATTAAGTAGCTAATTTAGAGGAGGATAGCTAAACTTCATTGTTTCAGTGGCCATCGATGTGTTCCGACGCCATTTAACGCTCTGATACCAAGTTAGAATTTGGAAACAGACGAAATGAGAGGAATACTCGGTGATTTTTCCTATTATTCATAGAGGCGCCATGATAGCTACAAAAAGAGCTAGTTTTCTATCCCTAATTCCATCTATTTTGTACAATTCTTATGCATAAAATGTTTGTTTTATAGGTAAAATCATCCTGAAGACCAATGGAATCACATAGAAGAAAAAATACCCCAAATTGGTGTTAAAATGAAGCCTAAAAGCATGAAAATCAAAGAAGTCACCAAAATTACAAAAATGCCACTCAATTGAAGCATCTGGCAGCAGGATTAGTGTCACAACCCTAGTCCAACGCTTTAGTGCAACGCTTGAAGGTAGTAGCTTCAAAATAGGGCAGTGTCGTAATGCTGCTCTGTGATGTTGCAATGCTACGTAAATTTATGTAATACCCAAAAATTGGGCTAAAAATTATGATTATGGTCTCCTCACATTATTTCATGCAAGTTTGTCCAGAGCTAAGTAGGTGTCGTTAGTTCTACCTAACCTGAAACAAACAAAATTCATAAAGTTCGAACAACAACCTAGCTAATTGGTAGTTAAAGTGAAAGTAAGAGGTCGATCCATAGGAAAATGTTATTTAATCCTTTCTTTAACTAAGCTTAACTATGAAAGCTATAAAATGGGGTTTTTTGATTAAGACAAGATACATGCTAAAATTCAAAAGATAAAGGATAGTTGTAACCAAGTTTAGAACAATCTTGCTTCTAATTTAAGTTAAACGTTCATTGCAATTCTTATCATTGAATTTTATAAATTTAATTCACAATCGGATTAAGCATGCAACTACTTACTTAATCTAGGTTAAACTGGTCTCTACAAGGTAGACAACTAGCATAACCTAGTCAAGAAAGCGTCCTAATCAACGATTAAGGTAGGATAGCCTTAACCCTAATCTATCTACATGCTTCTAAGTAGAAAACTCAAAAGAATTTGCAAGAACTCTTGAAATAGAAACAAGATTGAATTACTTCATAAATCCATAGACTAATTCTTAATTATTGATTACAAATAAAAAAGAAACCAAAATCTAACCTAGGTAGGAAACAAAATTACCATAGAGACTAATTGATACAGAGAGAAATTCCAGCCTCCATTGAAATTGTGCTCCCTCCCCAAAAATGGGTTTTTCCTTTTCGAAATTTCTCTTTAAAAAATGATCTCTCAAAATAATATCCTCCCTTTTGCTGAAGAACTAAACCAAATTTATACTAGCAACAAAGCGTCGTGAGGCATGGGGGATGAATTGCGTAAAAATCCGAAAAAAAGAATGAACGCATCGAGTTTTTGTGCAGTTAAAAAGTGAGTTTTCTATTTCATACTTGATACTTGATGCTCGATAGTAAATACTCAATGCTTGATTACTCGATTGCATTCACTTAATGTCCTTTTTAGTAATTACTTGATGGAATTTGATGATACTCGATAGTACTCGATGACTCGATAGTTGATTACTCAATGGTCCTTATTCAATTATACACGATAATATTTTGCTAAATACTCGATGCTCAATTATTCAACAACCTTACTCAATTCTACACTATAGCATTCTGCTAAATACTCGATGACATTTGATGTTACTGGTGACGGGAAATTAGAAGTCAAATTATTCAACAACTAAAATCCCGTGGACGCAATATGCGATGCATGTTCTTAAGATATGCATTGATAGTCATGCGTCGATGGTCATGCGCTGGAATGATTATGCGTTAACAAATGTATGCGATGACCATGTGTCCTGTCACAAGTTTTCTTACGCTCATGCCAATTATAATGCGAACGCAAGTTTCTCGGGTGATCCGAGGTCGAACTCAGGGACTTGTAGCAAAATGAATGCGGTGATGTGCATGTGACGGTTTAAATAAAAGAATGATGGAGGGGTTGCTAAGTTAATCCTACTCATACTCCTAACTAATAGACAACGCAATGAGAATATGCACGAGAGGTAGAGACACGATAACTCTTGACATGAAATAAATGAATGGGAAAATAGATAAAATGTGGAGATGTTTTAATTGCAACCCTTAAGAGTGACCGCAAAGGCAACCTTAGTCAATGCAAGCCATGCAATCATGCTACACACATGTGAACCTAACTCTAGGACATATGTGGTGTATCTACGATATTGCCAAGAAGCCTATGCCTGCCTAGACCTCCATAACCCGCTCACTAGCTCTCGCCGCATGAACATGGTTGCCGCATAACACTTATCCTACCTGGATGCATGCAATATCCTATCTGTAAGGCGCATACGCTGTGTGATAGCAAACAGAGCTTATCTCTAAGTTCCCCATTCTTGCCTATGCATTCCAATCTGCTCTCTCGAGTCTTAGATATGGGTTTTAGACTACTCTCTCAAGTATGCCTAAATGATGAATGATGTGCTCATAGGACAAGGTAACTGCATGAACCTGGCTGACCTAAGATTATTCCTATCTCTAGTGAACAATGCATACATTGCTTAATGTGACCAACCGCTTACCCTCTCGGGCAGTTAGTTGTTGCTGACTTTACTCATAGACAAGCATTGCATTAGCCTATAGACAGGCATTACCGTAGCTTCACATTAAGCAAATAAGGTTACTCTCACACTCACGCAATGCACACCTCTCGATGGGTTGCTACATGCTTCATATCCCTAATCCACATGACTAAGTATGCGATACCGAAACAATTTCATTAAGTGTTGCATTGAAAGTAAAGATGCTAAGCAAAGAAGATTAAGATGGAGTCGAAGGAAGTAGAGAAATGCATTGAAAACAAATTGTATTAATTCCTTAATCACAAAATGTCTTACAATATAAGAAAAGGAAGAAAAATGAAATGACCGGCTGGAAGCAAAGACTTACTTCCAGCAGATGTGTGTCAAGGCTGTCGGTGGTGTCATGGATGGGTGGTGGAGCTGACTCTCATGAGATCTAGCTCCGGTCGAAGGCTCTGATCGTCACTTATAATGGATGAAGGAGGTGAAGAACTCTCAAGCATCTTCTCACGCATTTTGTCTAGATCACAGGGAAAACCTTGGGTTGCAGGGGTAATCCCCGGACCAGTTGGAATTTTGCTCAGTGGCTTCTATTTATAGAGCTTGGATCGCCAACAACATTAATGGATTGTTCTAAATCTGATATTCGTCGTGTTAGTCCTTTTTTGAACCTCTGTCACTAACGGCGTGGTAGGTGAAATATCAGCACCAGCTTATGATTTTCACGAGGTAGATGCGTTGATGCGTTCATTCCACCAACCTTGCGTTGATCCTATTAGTATGCATTATCGCGTAGCTGTAATCATTCAATGACCGCATTCGCTTAATACCGCACTTTACACGATCACCGCAATTGCTTGACGAGTGTAAATCCCATGCGATGGATGCATACTGCTGATTACCGCAACATCCATGCGTTGATCGACGTGTTCGCCTTTGCGATGGAGAGTTTCTCCGCATGCGGTCGTCTATGCGGTAGTCCAGTTTCTGCGTTTGCGTCCACTTCCTGTTTTAGCTACAAAAATAGAACATTGAACGCATAATAACGGGTTGATAACTTGTATTTATGATAACTTGTAGGAATACAAGTTATTTATGCCACCTTATCTATATATTGCAGCCAAAAGTTAGTAATTATGCGCCAATTGTATGAAAGTTAGCCTAGTATGACAATAATTGTAAATGTTTGCGATTACACCCACTAACGCCAAAAAGATGGAAGATAAGCCGAACTTTACAATGTTTTGCAGGAGATCAAGTCACCGCTTGCGCTCAAGGCTCATGAGAGGCTAATCAACGCATCTCTGTCATATTGCGCATGTCAATCAACCATGAAGAGACAATTACTGCAGTGATGGCGCAATGCGACAGTCGGTCCAGAGCTATGCTTCAACCGCATGCGGTAATAAAAACAAACACCGCATGTGAACCTATGATCGAAAGAAGCAACTGAGCAACGTGAGAGTGGAGGATTGAGACACGTGTACAACTAACGGTTGTATAGAATTGATGGTCTGATTGCATAACAGAAGGAATAATATCCCTCCATCTCTGGAATTACCATAACGATTAAGTGGGGGACCACAAGGCAAGAGTCAAAGATCTGCTCTTATAAATACCCCATTGATTTCAGAGAAAAATATGCTATTGGATACGAGGCTAAGTGCTGTAAGATTTTATAGAGAAAAGGCTGAGCTGAGTGCTGAAAAGAAGAAATCCAGGAAGAGAACGAGATAAGGCCGAGAGGCGAATCTCAGATCCGACCTGTCATATACCCGATCGAAGCTCTGTGCAAAGATCCCTGCTACCGGTGGAGCAAGCCTGAGAGGGAAGCTCTTCCTAACATTGAAACCATCCTATCCGGCAATCAAATCTCCATCGAATTTGTGACAAGACATTGGCACTTGTTTGTATCTGTTCTATCTCTCTTTCATTGTATTCCATATTTTCTTTATCTCTTCATTCACAAATCATGTATCAAACGTTTAGTAGAAATATTAAATGTTTCGATAGATTCCATTTACCATTTTCTGTCTATTTCCGTTCACCCATTAGTCACTTTCTTCATGATGTTTTCTTAATCTCCTAATGAGCAATATGAATCACCAAGAAATTAATCTGTATTAAAGTTATCAGATACGTTTAGGTAAAGCATGCTAGACGACATCTTCACCTGTGAGAGCAGAAGTGAAGATGTCATTCGGATCTATCACGAGAAGGTCAAAAGAGTGCGTTAACTAAAGCGAGTAGTACTTCCAGACATGGAAGTAAACTTGCGTTCATGATGTTAGACTCTGTTTCACCACAGACATGTGGGGAACACGGCCGATCACTGAGAGGTGTACGCCAAGAGAAGAGCGGAACAATGTTTGTACCTTCAATCCAATTAAAAACTTGTGTTGTTTGTATTATTTGTCTTTCTCTCTTTATTCGGTTCATAAGACTTGTCGCCGCATTCCACGTCTTTGCACAACCTTCATAGCCAGCCTTAATCCTAGCATTTTGTGCATGAAGTTCGTATCTTGTAACATCTAGCTTAGGTTTATTGTATTTTTATGCTTTATCGTATCTTTACTGCTTTCCTTTATTTTACTGCTATTTACTTACCTGTACAAACTCCTTTTAAAAGACTGAAAACTTAGTCGCATATGCCATAAGCATACCACGATAACAGAAACCATTTCCTCGTGTTCGACCTCGGATCACACCGAGAAACTTGCGGTGGAATTATACTTGGTTCCATCGTAAGGAAACTTGTGACAACGCAGAGCTTACTACATGAACATCCCTAATTAACACATAAATAGAAATAGTATCGCATCATTATGCACACTTCATATCATATACCCAAAACGCGTTACAAGTTTATGGCACCATTGCCGGGGACTCTGGTTAATGGTTAATGTTGAATATTTTCATGTTATGTGCAAGACAGATCTCTTTGTACTGACTGTTCAACGCAGAGAGCAATCCGACGACTTAGGAGTGCTGGGGTGATCTGGTAACTCTAAGTGGACCTAGAGATCAAGTATATTCTTTACGTAGAGTTCATCAAGGCTGAATTAATTGGTGAAGAAGTATGGCTGAAGAGAATATGGCACCTGCTGGAAACCTGAGAGGAGATTTGCTAGTGCAAGATCCTGTTTTTCTTGTCGCTGACCAGAGCATCCTTATGAGGGAGTATGCAGCGCCAGATTTTTACAATTTTTCACTAGGGATTTCAAGGCTAGTAGTTGAAGGGAATGCAAGCTTTGAAATAAAACCTATCATGCTGCAAATGATCCAGAATGTGGGACAATTTGGAGGATTACAGGGAGAAGACCCACACGCACATTTAACACTTTTTCGCAGACATGTGTAGCGCATTCTCCATGCTTAGTGTAACTCAAGAAGTCTTAAACTGTATCTATTCTCGTACACATTGCGGGATGATGCAAAGAGGTGGGCTCAAGCATTAGAGCCGGGCGAAATTCATAAATGGGAACAGTTGGTTGATAAGTTCATGAACAGATTCTTCCCTCCATCTGTCAACGCAAAGAGGCAAAGAGAGGTGTTGAATTTCGAGCAAAAGAGTTATGAAACCTTGAGCACCGCTTGGGTGCGATTCCGGTAATTAGTAAAGAACTATCTGCATATTGGGATTCCTGATAGTATCTTGATGGAAACCTTTTATAATGGCCTAGATCCATCAACGCAAGCAGTTGCCGACTCCTCTACAGAGGGGGGGATTAATGAATAAGTCATATACGGAAGCAAAGGACATATTGGATCGCATATCGCAAAATTCTGACGAATGGATTGATAATGGGCTTGAGGTAAGATGTCTGGAACCAGAAAGAGTAGAAAGGGTCGATGTGCCAATAGACACAATGAGTACATTGGTCGAGCAAATGACCACGATGACATCACTCTTCCAGATGGTGGCTAATCAACAGAAAACTCTTTCCCAAGGAACAACGCAAGTTAATGCGGTGACTTATATGACCGCTATGGATTGCACTCAATGGGGAGAGGTACATCCAGCAGACATCTGTCCATGGGATTAACAACCCGTATATGCTATTTATGATGAATCATGGGGCAACAACCATAACACGGGTTGGGAGGTCACCTAATTTTCGGTTTGGATGAGAACCTCAATCATGAGGGCCATAGTTTCTATCAATTTAGTTATCAAGAGGATCGAGGCAATCCTCCGGTCTTCACTACCCCAGACTGCAGTCCAAGTAATTCTCAAGGTATGCAACCATGTGACCAACTATTCGCATATGATACCTCTTGCAATACCTTGTCTCTGAAGACATCATTAAAGCAATATATTGAAAAGAGCGAGGCTATGCGACAAATGCAAGCTGACTCTCTCAAGAATTAGAAGACTAGATAGATCAGCTTGTGAGAGAATTAAAGAAGAAAACGCCTGGTACACAGCAGGGAAGTTCAGGAACGTGGGGGCAAAAAGGTAAAGAACAATGTCATGTAGTGACATTGCGGAGTGGAAGAACAACAACCCCCATTATATCAAAGGTACCAGATGTGGTAACAACACTAGCAGATTTAATGAATGATGATGACCAATTACGGAATGACGGAAGAACCAATCCAGGAGCAAGACTATCTACAAAAGATGAAGCCCCTCAAGACTTGAATTCTCAATCAATGCTTACTCCAATCAATGATACACAACAAACACAGGACCTCACTAAGCAACAAAGTGAGCAAGAAACACGACGGGATCCTCCACCTTTCCCGTCCAGGCTAAAAAAGAAAGATGATAGTAAGTAGTTTCAGAGGTTCCTGGACGTTCTTCGACAGCTACATATTAATATTCCCTTAATAGAGGCATTAGAACAGATGCCGAGCTATGTGAAATTTATCAAGGATATTCTTGCCAATAAGAGAAAGATTGGGGAAAATGAAACAGTTGCACTAACATATGAGTGTAGCGCTTTGTTTCAAAACAATCCCCTTGCTAAAATGCAGGATCTTGGGACTTTTACATTACCCTGCACCATAGGAGAGAAGATGGTCAGAAACGCACTATGTGATTTAGGGGCGAGCATAAATTTGATGCCCTTGTCAATTTTTAAGAAGCTGGACATTAGTGAAGCCAGGCTAGCCACGATCACATTACAGCTAGCCGATAGATCAATAAAGCTTTTGGAGGGAAAGATAGAAGATGTTCTCATGCAGGTGGACAAGTTTATCTTTCCCGCAGATTTTGTTATATTGGATTATGAGGCAGATAGAGAAATTCCTATCATCCTGGGATGCCCATTTCTCGCCACAGGGCGAGCATTGATCGTTGTGCAGAAAGAAGAATTGACCATCTGGGTCGATGATCAAGAAGTAAAGTTCAATGTACTCAATGCATTGAAGTACCCAGGAGATATAGAGAAATGCCAATATATCGAAGAACTGCAGGGAGAACAGTGGCACGAACCCCTGAAGGAAATGGAGGAGGAAGAATTGGAAGGCAGCAAAATATTGAAGGAGGATTGCGCCACAATTCATGCTGAATCTAATTTCGAACCACTCAAGTTATCTGAACAAATAATGCAGCGCATTAAGCCATCTTTAGAAGAGCCTCCTGTGTTAGAGTTGAAACCGTTGCCAGTGCACTTAAAGTATGCTTACTTAGGGAGTAATGACACGTTACCAGTTATTATTTCTGCATCATTGAGTAAGGAGAAAGAAGATGCTTTCACACGGATCCTAAGAAATAATGCAAAATCCTTAGGATGGACCTTGGCAGACATTCGAGGAATCAGTCCCTCGTATTGCATACATAAGATTCGTCTGGAAGAAAGAAAGAATGGATCAGTAGAAAGGAAACACCGCTTGAACCCTGCCATGAAGGAGGTTATAAAGAAGGAAATAGTGAAGTGGCTGGATGCCGATGTCATCTACCCGATATTTGATAGCAGTTGAGTGAGCTCAATGCAATGTGTTCCAAAGAAAGAGGGGATAAAAGTCATCATTAATGACAAGAATGAATTGGTTCCCACAAGGAAAACTACGGGATGGAGAATCTGTATGGATTATCGCAAACTGAATTTGGCCACTAAAAAGGACCACTTTCCACTCCCGTTCATTGATTAGATGTTAGATAGACTTGCTGGGAATGAATTTTTCTGTTTTCTTGATGGCTATTCAGGGTATAACCAAATAGAAATTGCGCCGGAGGACCAAGACAAGACAACCTTCACGTGCCCATTTGGTACGTTCGCTTTCCGACGCATGCCATTTGGACTCTATAATGCACTAGGCACTTTCCAATGTTGCATGATGGCCATATTTTCAGATTTCTTGGAGGAGTCAGTCGAGGTATTCATGGATGATTTCTCAGTCTTTGGCAGTAATTATGACTTCTGTTTGACTAATCTCGAAAAAGTCTTGAAGAGATGCGTGGCAACAAATCTTGTCCTGAACTGGGAGAAATGCCACTTTATGGTGGAAGAAGGAATAATTCTAGGTCACAAAATTTCCAAGGCAGGATTGGAAGTCGATCAGGAAAAAATCGACGCAATTTCCAAATTACCTCCACCTATGAATGTAAAGACACTTAGGAGCTTTCTGGGCCACGTGGGATTTTATAGAAGATTTATTCGCAACTTTTCCCAGATCGTAAGACCCTTAAGTGCACTGCTAGAAGCTGACTGTGAGTATAATTTTGATGACGACTACACCAAGGCATTTAACACGTTGAAAGAAGCACAAATCTCTGCACCAATTTTGATTACGCTCGTTTGGACGCAACCATTTGCACTAATGTGTGATGCTAGCGGATATGCTGTGGGCGCAGTTTTGAGTCAGCGTAGGGAAAAGGTGTTGCATCCTATTTATTATGCGAGCAAAAAACTAAACGACGTGCAGAAGAACTATACGACCATAGAAAAGGAAATGCTCGCAGTAGTATTTGCACTAGAGAAGTTCGAGCAATACTTAATCGGAACAAAAGTGGTGGTGTATATGGATCATTCTGCGATTAAATATCTAATGACAAAGAAGGATGCAAAACTGAGGTTGATACGATGGGTGTTGCTCCTACAAAAGTTTGACCTAGAAATTAAAGACCGGAAGGGCACCGAGAACCAAGTCGCAGATCATTTGTCAAGATTGGAAAATTACGAGGTTCAAGGGATAGAAAAAGATATTGAAGAAAGATTCCCCGATGAGATGCTAATGGCAGTAGACGTTAATGTTCCCTGGTATGCGGACATAGTAAACTTCATAGTGTGTGGTCAACTATCGGATGATTATACTACCAGAAGAAGAAGAAGCTAAGATATGACGTAAAATTTTATTTCTGGGATGATCCATTCCTATATCGACAAGGACCTGATCATATAATATGCCGATGCGTTCCTGAGTATGAAGCCAAGCACATTTTAGAGCTCTGTCATGAGTCTCCATATGGAGGACATTTTGGGGGGCAGAGGACTGCAGCAAAAGTCTTACAGTGCGGCTACTTTTGTCCAACTCTGTTCAAAGATGCCCATGCCCATGTTATGCAATGTGACAGATGTCAAAGGACAGGGAATATGTCTAAAAGAAATGAAATTCCATTGACGTCAATCTTAGAAGTTGAATTATTCGATGTTTGGGGAATTGACTTCATGGGCCCATTTCCACCATCCGAAGGTCATCAATATATTTTGGTTGCGGTTGATTATGTATCAAAATGGGTCGAGGCCACTGCATGTGTCAAGAATGACGCAGCCACTGTGGCGAAGTTTCTGAAGAAAAACATTTTCGCCCGATATGGGACGCCACGGGCTTTAATCAGCGATGAGGGCTCTCACTTTATCAATCGCATAATTACTAACCTATTGACTAAATTCAATGTCAGCCATCGAGTTGCAATTGCTTATCATCCGCAGACTAATGGGCAGGCAGAGATTTCTAACAGAGAGATCAAAACTATCTTGGAGAAGGTAGTTAATACTGCCAGGAGGGATTGGTCACCCCAGCTTGATGAAGCATTATGGGCTTACAGGACTGCCTACAAAACACCAATCGACATGTCTCCGTTTACTTGCTTTCTTTACCTCTTTCTTTTATAGTTTTCTTAATTCCGTAATTATTATGTAGTAGGATTAGTCTTTAATGTTTTGGCAATTTAATTTCGCATAGGTTCCCATACTTTAAATATAGCAACGACGAGCATATAATTTTGTGAAGCTTGAGATAAATTACAGCAAGGTCTTTATGACCTACATTTTTGATAAATAAAGAAGAGAGGAAAATAAACTAAAACGAGAGGATGGGTGTAGTAAGTGGAAATAAGAAAAGATATGCATCTAGTACACCCAAATGCATTGTGATGAGGGGTGTGTTGCGCACGTATACGTCCTTTGCCCGGCCTTAGTTAAATGCACCATGTTGAGATACCTTCCAGAAATGTGTTTAGGTAAGGGGTGTGCTGCGGGGATGTATGCGTGTTGCCCGTCCTTGGCAAAAATGTATCTGTGTTTATTGGAAGCATAGTGTGAATTTTAAATCATGCACTATTCTTTTATATTATTTTGTAAGTTAATCAAAAAATTTTGACTCCTGTACAGTCAATGAATTTTTTTTTATAATGCGATCATTTGTAATATATTTGCATACTTTGTTAATAGTCAATACAATCAGAGTATATAATTCACTCTACTCTTTGCATGTGCCTCTTTCCTTATCTTCCTTTGTTAATCTTTGCTATATTTTTACTCTTGTATTTTTACGATCTTCATTGCGTTGCTATGATGTATTATGTGTTACAATTAGAAACATTTCCCATACTTAGTAAATTCTGACTAACACTTAGTTAACTCTTAGTTTAGCAGTACTTTAACTTTTATCTTTCAAAGTTCTGCTCAAACCTTCTTTTTGATATTTTCTTCTAAGTGTTTGTCTAGTCTACCCAAACAACGCAATGAGGACCTTACTCATCTTTAAATTTGGGGGTGGGGAAGGTTTGAGTAGATGAAATCAAAAGCATGCAGTATTTAAAAAATGCGTCCATTTCCATTTAAAATATATATATATATATATATTAAAAAAAAAAATAAGAAAAAATAAAAATAAAAATATACAATTTATGCAAAACTCCAATGTCAGTGCAAGGGAAAATTTTCAAAACTGTTCCCAACCTGATAAGAGTTTAGTTGTGAAAGGAGCCTGCTCGTAGTTGGATGTTCGTATGACAGCCGTAGGAGCAAGCAAAAATGAAGGTGAGTTTCCAAGAACAACGTAGTATAAACAAAAAAGAGAAAAATAAAAGAATGCAAGAGACAACACCTCTGGTTATCATGAGTTAAAGTTGAAACTGGCATACAACCATAGTTAGATGTTCGCATGACCACCTTATGGGGACAAGCCAAAATGAAGAGTGTAACCATGACCAACTGTCTCTAAATGAATAAATGACACAAAGTTTTGCTCACTGCATTTAGATACATCAAGTTGTTTTGATAAAGAAGAGATAAACATTCTATTTTGAAAACTAGAAAAGTGTCTTTGAGTAGAATTTTGTTACATAAAAGAATAAAGTAGGCTTACTAAGAATTAGCAAGGATAGAAGGAAAGTGCGATATCAGGTAATGTGCCTAAGTGTAACATTTAGAGAAACCAATCATCATAGAAATATAGGATAGGATTGGAGCATGATTGTCTTGGTAGAAGATATGCTTGAGGACAAGCATATATCTAAATTTAGGGGGTGATAACTTGTAGAAAAACAAGTTATTTATGCCACTTTATCTAGATATTGCAGCCAAAAGTTAGTAATTATGCGCCAATTGCACGAAAATTAGCCTATGACAATAATTATAAATGTTTGCGATTACACCCACTAACGCCAAAAAGATGGAAGACATGCCAAACTTTACTCTGTTTTACAGGAGATCAAGTCACCGCTTGCGCTTAAGGCTCATGAGAGGCTAATCAACGCATCTCTGTCACATTGTGTTAGTCAATCAACCATGAAGAGACGATTACTGCAGTGACGGTGCAATGCAACAGTCGATCTAGAGCTATGCTTCAACCGCATGCGGTAATGAAAACAAACACCGCATGTGATCCTATGATCGAAAGATGCAACTGAGCAATGGGAGAGCGGAGGATTGAGACACGTGTACAACTAACGGTTGTGCAGAATTGATGGTCTGATTGCATAATAGAAGGAATAATATCCCTCCATCTCCGGAATTACCATAATAATCAAGTGGGGGACCATAAGGCAAGAGTCAAAGATCTGCTCCTATAAATACCCCATTGATTTCAGAGAAAAATATGCTATTGGATACAGGGCTAAGTGCTGTAAGATTTTAGAGAGAAAAGGCTGAGTTGAGTGCTGAAGAGAAGAAATCCAAGAAGAGAACGAGATAAAGCCAAGAGGCGAATCTCAGATTTGACCTGCCATATACCCGATCAAAGCTCTGTGCAAAGATCCCTACTACCGGTGGAGCAAGCCTGAGAGGGAAGCTCTTCCTGACATCGAAACCATCCTATCCAGCAATCAGATCTCCATCGAATCTGTGCCAAGACATTGGCACTTGTTTGTATCTGTTCTATCTCTCTTTCATTGTATTCCATATTTTCTTTATCTCTTCATTCACAAATCATGTATCAAACAATTAGTAGAAATATTAAATGTTTCGATAGATTCCATTTACCATTTTCTGTCTATTTCCGTTCACCCATTAGTCACTTTCTTTATAATGTTTTCTTAATCTTCTGATGAGCAATATGAATCACCAAGAACTTAATTTGTATTAAAGTTATCAAATACGTTTAGCTAAAGCATGCTAGACGACATCTTCACCTGTGAGAGCAGAAATGAATCTATTGTCCTGAAATTAATCTGATTCTAGTATTTGCAGTAAGAAACAAAGGCATGAATTTCATCATTAAAGTCATAATTGGCAAGGGGTGGATGCGACGACCAAATGAAGTAATCAAAAAATCAGGATTGAGTGAAATGAAAGAGGATGCGATAGTAGAATTCAACAATATTAACTTGAAATGCGAGAAGTGCAAATTTGAAATAAGATGAAGCAAGGAAAGACACAACCCCTAAATTTTCTTTGTTGACCGCATCATTTTTTATCGCATCGTTTCCTACGATGGGCTGATTCTTTGATTATGATGGGCTGATCGAACTAGTCGCATGATTAAGGTTATCGCATTGCTTCATCACAATCGTTTACTACGATCAGTGTGATAAGTATCAAGAGGATAAAAGGTATGAAAGGAAGAGTTGACAATTATAAAGAGTAGTAATCATGCAAAAATTAAGATAGATTCATGAAAGAAAAATAACAAAAGGATACTAAAAAAAAGGATATACTTCGTCCCTAATGAATGTGTGTCGCTTATCAACGCAGGGACTACACGTTTCTTCTTCATTTTGGCTTCCTTAGGTCCACAGAGGTTTTCTCTCCTTTTCTTGATCCTCTGATGCGATCATAATCTAGTTATAGCCTTTGATATCTGTGAGCATCCATTCGATTGCTCTAATATATTTCTTTAGAATACTGAGCAGCATGGTTTCTTTTTCTTTCGGTAACGTAGAGGATATGATTACTGGCAAGGTTTCATTCTGGCCAAGGAAAACGTACTTTAAGTGATTTGGTAGAGTTTTTAGCTCTAGTGTAGATGGTTACTCTAAGGAGGGTTTCTGTGTTTTTCTTTCATCATTCAAATTCAACTTTTCTTCATTGTTCACTGTCTCTGTTATTGCATGTCATGTTTCTAAGGATGTTGTCGCATCCTCTCTTTCTTCATTTTCTTCCTCAAACTCCCAATCTTCAACGTAAGTGTGTTCATCGTCGGAATCTGATAAGCCTTCATCTTCTAGGAACTTCATTGCCTTGATAATATTAAACCTAAGCTTCTTTCCATTGATGCTTATTGTGATTTCTCCCTTGTGCACATCTATTTGAGCACGACCAATAGACAAGAATGGTCGTCCCAATATGATTGGCACATCTTTATCTGCTTCATAATCTAGAATGTTAAAGTCTGTAGGTAGAATGAATTTGTCGATTGTGTACCAGGGACCTATCTACAAGCTAGAGAGTCACCGTTGTGGGTGTCAACTGATCTACATTTAATTATTTGAAGATTAAAAGGGGCATTAAGTTTATGCTTGCCCCAAGATCGCATAATGCTTGACCAATGTAGATCCCTCCTATTGAGTAGGGTATTGTAAAGTTGCCTGGGTCGCGCATCTTTGGTGGAATTATAGTGTTTGATTCTTGTGTTAATGCCACCGTGGCGAATTTTCCTGTGCTTCTCTTCTTCGAAACCATATCCTTCAAAACTTGGCACACACCGGCATCTACTCTATCGCTTCTGTAAATGGAATATTGATGTCTAGTTGTTTCAATATTTCCAGAAAGCGATGATACTGACCTTCATCGTTTTGCTTCTTTTTCAGTCTTTGAGGGAATGGAGGTAGCTGTACTTTCACTGCTCCATGGTCTGAAGGCTTAGAGGTGATCGCATCTTCAGGTTCCATAATCTTGGGCTCCTCTGACTTAGTTTGCATCAACGTTTTCTTTGATTCCATCGCATTTGAATGGTCCTGCTAGGCTCCTTCTTAACTCCTTCCGTCACCTTTCAACTTCTCAGGGTGACTGTTTGGCAGTGTTCTTTCCTTGTATTCCCTGGGTTGCAACTTCTCAGGGTGACAGTCTATTTTTCATCTCTCCCGCAATTTTTCCTATTTGGATTTCTAAATTGCGGATGGACGTCGCTTGGCTTTAAAGGACTATTTCAGTTTTTTTTATGTATTGTTTTAAAAAATTCTCCAGAGAGAATTATGGTGGTGTTTGAGAGCTGTTGGCTTGCTATTGCTATTGACCGTTAGTTCTTTGGAAAAATCCTAGTGGTCTTTCTCTTTGCGCCATAGAATGATAGCCTTGTTGTTGGTTGTTTTTCCAAGAAAAATTAGGCTGGTTTCACCACCCGGGGTTGTACGTGTTTGAAAAAGGGTTGTTTTTGACAAAGTAGATTAACTGTGGATTTCGTGGACACTCTTTAACAGAATGCGATTCTTCATATGTAGCACAGCTGGTGCTTGTCTGTTCTATCGCATTAACTTGCCCTTTTTGCGTTCCGGGATTGTTTATTGCAATGCCTTGTAATAAATTTATCATCGCATTCATCTGATTTTGCAATGATGTGATGGCACCATTACTTGCGTTACCTTCTCTGGGTTTTTCTCTTTGATCAATTTCTTGCCAATCTTCGTTGTATTTTGAGATGTGAACAAGAATGTTCTTTGCCTCATCATATGTTTTGTCCAGTAGACCTTCTACTGTTGCCGCTTGGCAACTGTCTGCGATGCAAAATTTAGTCCATTATAGAAAATCTCCATTTGGAGGCAATCGGCAATCCATTGTGTGGGTAGTCGCGCACTAGTCTCTTGAATCTCGCCCACGCGTCACTGAGCGATTCATCTTCTTCTTGTTCAAAATTGGTGATCAATTTCCTCCTTCTGGCATTCTCTGTAGGAGGGAAATACTTCTTCATAAACTTCTCCACAACTTGCTCCCATGAAGTTATCTCTTCTGGTTCAAGGGAGTATGCCCATTTTCTTGCTTTATCGCATAGTGAAAATGGAAAGAGCGTGAGTCAAACTTCTTCTATGGATATACTAGGGAACACAAAGGTGTTACAAATTTCAATGAAGCTTCGTAGATGGGCATGCAGATCTTCACCACGCCATCCTCCGAACTGTCCTGTTGTTTGTATCATTTGTAACATTACTGGCTTCATCTCAAACCTTGATCCATCCATTGCTGGTCTCATGACTCCTGGGGAGAAATCATACAAGTTTGGTGCATAGTCCCGGATGGGTCTATTGCGATCATTTGCTAGTAGGATAGGATTTGTCATCATGTTGTTTTCATTTGCTGCTTCTTCTTTAGGTTGTTTAGCCATTCTGTGAGTTCTTCCTTATTGTCTATGTATGTCTTTCTGTCTCCTGCGAAATCTTCTTTCGATCACTAGATCGTAGTTGGGCTCAGGAGGGTGTCCTTCGCTCATGCGACACTTGCTTCTTCCTTTATCGAAGGAATGGCAATGCAACAGAGGTCGAAAGCTGAAAGATCAAAGAGGTTTGATGTTAGCGCAATCTATACCGTAGTCCCCAGAAACGATGCCAAAAACTTAATGCGTATATTTATGATGTGATGATGTGTGTATGCGACAATGTGCAGATGTGATGATCATACAAGTTTTCCTAACAAATCCCAAGCTGTCTCTTATACACATCTAGATGTGTATAAGTGCGACACTTGCTTCTTCCTTTATCGAAGGAATGGCAATGCAACAGAGGTCGAAAGCTGAAAGATCAAAGAGGTTTGATGTTAGCGCAATCTATACCGTAGTCCCCAGAAACGATGCCAAAAACTTAATGCGTATATTTATGATGTGATGATGTGTGTATGCGACAATGTGCAGATGTGATGATCATACAAGTTTTCCTAACAAATCCCAAGTATAAGCCTTCTTAGGTTCTGGTAAGTCTAGGGTCGAACACAGGGACTGCTAAATAGATATGTGACAAACTCTTTGATTCTATTGCGGTGGTGAAAAAGAAGTAGATGGTGTTTTGATTTAGATTTTCCTATGCGACGGAGTTGAAGGCGGAGTGATGAAAGCGTAGAGTTACAATAAGTATGTGATGAAGGGGTTGAGAAGGGGTTCAACTAATATTTCCCAAGATTGTGCACAAGTTATGTGATCATGCTATACACAAATATCAGTACTACATTTCTCAATGCAAAATGCCACAATTCTTATTTCTAGGACGCATGTGATATGTATGAGAAATAGCAGATATTATTTCTAAGTTTCTACTCTTACTTATGCGATCTAATCCGACTCTCTCAAGCCTATATTCTATCTTTAGACTACTCTCTCAAGTACATCCAAATGATGAATGATGCACACATAAGAAAAGATGATCGCATACCACAATTCCTATTTCTAGGACGCATGCGATGTGTATGAGAACAACAAATAGAACTTATTTCTAAGTTTCTACTCTTGCTTATGCGATTTAATCCGACTCTCTCAAGCCTAGATTCTATCTTTAGACTACTCTCTCAAGTACGTCGAAATGATGAATGACGCATACATAAGACAAGATGATCGCATACCACAATTCCTATTTTTAGGATGCATGCAATGTGTATGAGAAACAACAGATAGAACTTATTTCTAAGTTTCTACTCTTGCTTATGCAATCTAATCCGACTCTCTCAAGCCTAGATTCTGTCTTTAGACTACTCTCTCAAGTACGTCGAAATGATGAATGACGCATACATAAGACAAGATGATCGCATAAAATGCATAGCTTAGGTCATGCTAGCTAAGTGCTACTCAACCCATTCAGAAATTTAGCTACTCGTGCATGGTGTAGAGAGATTGAACATAAGTAGAGATGAAGTTTCCATTTTCTGTAAATAAAGTATTGAGTACAAAATAACAAATGGATTTGAGAAATAACAAGCCTGGTAAGCAATGTATTGCTTCCTGTGGCTGTTTACACTACTCTTTATCATTTCCACTCTGTTCTAGTTGCGGATTCTTGCTCTCACAAGGGTTGGCCTTCTCTCCTTTGTATTGCTTTCGGCAATCTCTCGATCTGTCCGGGAGCGATTTCTCTCAGCTTCACCTCGTCTCCTTACTCTCTCCATCCTCTATGTATATATATCAATCCCCTCTCTCTTTGGTGGCATTCGGTATTTATAGATTTCAAGGTGAAGTAGCTTTTCTTACTAATGATTGCAATGATAGGCAGCATTAACTTCCCTACTCTGTTGGGCCATTTAAAAGTCATCGAAAATTCAATGTACTTGCTACAGTATGGTTTTTAACGGCTTATTCGAAATCGACCGTTATCAGCTTTACGTCCCATCATGATTTATTATGATGTCGCCTTGATGCGAGGTCTTTATGCGATCACTTTTTGAGAAACTTCTCACGATCGCATGACTTATGATCGCAACTTTAAGCGCGCTGTCGCATTGTGCCCTTGGATCGCAATTTCATATGCGCATCACATTGTACTTGCACAAAATAGGTAAATTAATTTCTTTTATGCGATGAGCATTAGCGATCACAATTCCTTTAAGTTTGACATTTTCATACATGATATTGCCTATTTTACCATCGCTTTCTCTCATTGTTTTACTAATTTGAGCTATAATAACTTGTATTTCTACTAGTTATCAGCTTATTTATAAGAGTTATGAATGTCTTGTATGTGTTGCTTCGCATTGTGGATGGTTTTAGTTGTTTCCGTTTATAAGAGTTATAATGGAAATTAAAACTAAAATCAATAAGAAAGAGTTGCATGCTAACTTAGGTAAACTCATGTTTTAAAAGGGTTTTAAAATTTGATTGAGATAGACCTAAGTTCATGGTTCTAATGAGATTAGATACCTAAGTTTAATCTTTTGAATCGGTTTAATAGGATTAAATTGATTTGAATAAAAGATTAAATTTGCATTAAATCTATCTATAAGGGACCTTTTGTCTAAGGCTGGTTCTAGCTAGGCTGGGGTATTTAAGCTGACGGAAACGAAACACCCCTACCAGGGAACTTATCTGGAAAGGTGAATTAGATAGATTTGCTACAAGAATGCAACAGTTGATCAAAGACTTCGGTAAAGAGTTTAATGAATGATGATCAAAAGTTTTTTAACTTTCCAAAGTAAGAGTTACTTTCGGGCAAACCTAAATAGTCACTTAGTTAAAATCATTAGCCATGTTTTTTCTAAGAAACTAAACCTTAGGTTATAAAATAACTCAGTGGGAGGAAAAGATATATATGATATGTCAATTCCACTCACGTTTCTCCCTTAATGTTCACATCGTGAGATTCATGTTGGCCTCATGGTGCCCTGGGAGCATCCCTCTTCGGATGGTGTTTGCATGAGTCAATATCAAGATGCACGAAGAGAGTATTTATAGTAAGTGGGTGAAGGATGCGTGTCAACATGTCCTGCAGTCTCCTTCATTGGTTTGCACCGTTAGATCATCTTGCACGGTCTCGTGGCGTCTTGGGAGCATCCCCCTTCGGATGGTTTAGGCGGTTGGTCAATATCAAGGTGAACTCCATAAATGGATAGGGTCGCTTTAGTTTTTGCCTCAATCGGATTTTTTCCTTTCAGATTGGCTATTTGGGATGGAACTCTAGGATCTAAAATGAAGGGTCACACTTATGAGAAATTGTTAAGCAAGTTAATGATTTCTTGATCAAATCAATGATGGCTAGTTGTTATAAGAAGAAGAGTTGTTCTAGTGTTAATGACTGGTTGAGAGTGTCTCAATTCAGAGGAGGGATAAATTGACTACCTTTTGGTGGCTTTTGTCCTAAACCACTGAAGCGTCATTGAAATACTAGATGTCATACAGGGTTCGTATAATTTTTGCTAAACCAAAATGGATTTTGTTTTAAAGAGTATTTGCTAAAATCTAATGAAGATTAATGTGTTTGTTTTTTCAACAACATGTATGATTTTTCGTTAGTTGCCTGTTTTAATTTGACAATTACATACATTGGAAAGAGTCTCTTAAAACATATTTCATGGTAAATGACCTTGAGTTTGTCATGGTTGAGGAGTGTCCTCAAGTCCCGACCCTTGATGCACCACGAAATGTTCGTAATGCTTATGAGGTGTGAATGAAGGCTAATTTGATGGCCCGATTTCACATTTTGGCTAGCATACCTGATGCATGTGCCAAAAGGGTTGAGAACATGGTCATTGCGCGTAAGATCGTGGACTTGTTGCAAGAATTATTTGAACGTAAGTTCTCACTTTTTGAGAAAAAAGGGTTAGATGACAAAGAAACCTGTAGTATCAGTTCACAAGATAACCTTCAGTCTTTCTTTAATGTCAAGGGACTAAAAGAGAAAGCAATTGTTGCTGACTTTAATGAAGTTCATCGACGAGAATTGTTCTCCAAAATGGAACTTGGAGCTTATTTAGGTTCTGATACTGATCCCACTACTCTCCAGAAAAGGAAGAAGTCTAAAGAAATTAAATGTGATTTATTTATCTTGGAGACGTATTTGGTAGAGAATGATGAATCTGTCTGGATACTTGATTCAGGTGCTACTAATCACGTAAGTTCTTCCTACCAAGAAAACTCCTTGTCGGTATGTGAATCATGCCTTGAAGGCAAGATGACCAAATGACTTTCTACTGAAAAAGGTTACAGAGCCAAGGAAACCTTGGAGCTTATACATTTAGACCTCTATGGTCCGACGAGTGTTCGAGCTCGAGGTGGGTATGAATATTTCATCTCTTTCATAGATGATTATTCACGATAGGGTATCTATACCTAATGCAACATAAGTCTGACGCTCTTGAGAAGTTCAAGGAGTATAAGGCTGAAGTTGAAAACTTGTTAGTTAAGAAGATAAAAACACTATGATCTGATTGTGGTGGAGAGTATATAGACTTAGAATTCAAGAACTATATGATAGAATATGGAATTTTTGGGGTTAATGCCCTAAAGTCTCGTGTCCTGTAGTTTGTAAACAGTTTGTACGAACGCTTGTGTTGTATAATATATGATATTTTACTTCAAATCTTGTATTTTGCTCAATTGCTTGTTTTATTTTCTTTACCACAAACCAATAAACTTAAAATCCCTGGTTATCTGTATGTAACTCAAGCATGTATATGGTGACATACAACTGGATCATGTCTTGAGTGATAACCAAAATGGTCTGTAGTATATGAATATAGGAGGGAAACCTTATCCTGGTAACGCTACGAATGCGGGCTACTTTGTAGAATGGTCACAAGTGTTGTGACTTGTCACAGATGGTCTGAACCTGATCATTCGTGTTGGGGACATGCGAGCGGAGGCGTCCTATACAAAGAGTTTGTATAAGACCTGACCACGAAGTGTTTAACGTCTCGCTATATAACACCCTTCATGACAGAGACTTCACTTCATTAGGATGACCATAGGTAACATGACCTCAATCTTAAGTGAGTTGGGAACTCCTGCCATTGAGGGCGATCCTTTTATTTGTATGGGTGCGAGTGGCCAGATTGCCGATTCAAACCTACCATTTTGGGGATTCGTCTGATTTGGGAGCTGGGAACTCAGCTACACAAGATGGAATTCACTCATTCCCCGAGGCAGGGGTAAGTAGATAGATAGCTCCCTTAAGGGCTGATTTCAAGGCTTAAACGATGTGGTGCCACACACCTTGTCTTAGCCCGAGAGGTGTTCACACAGATTGGTTATATCCGATGGACACAGAACTCTTCTTACCTCGCGCCTAGAGGAATCAGTGGTACTTAAGGAGTGAGATGTAACTACAGGGGAAAAATGGTAATTTGGCCCAAATGTACTTACGAGCATTTGTGAAGGGTCACGTACTCATGATTGGTTATATTCGATGGACACAAAAATATATTTGTGGTAAGAAGAGTTTAGCTGTTGGTCTTTAGTGGAATGCCTGACAGTTAACGGATGGTGAATCTCGTGGCTAAAGAGTTTAGGCAGCTATTCACAGACCATTAGAGCTTAGAGCCACGGGTCCATTAGGTCCCCTGGGTAGCTTGGATAAAGTCGAGAATCAGTGTTTGGGTTAATTTGAAATGTTCAAATTCATAAGAGGAAGTTCGATTATATATGATATAATTGGACTGGTTAATTATATATGATATAATTGGCTAAATGTATGAGATACATTATTTTGGAAGAAATTAGATATAAATATGATTTATATCAAGTAGAGGAAAAATTACTATAGTAGATATGTGATATCAAACTATAGGGTAAAAATATAATATGATTATATTTATTAATATTTAATTGGTTAATTATATGATAATTAACCCAAAATCTCACTCGGGTGTGCATTAGTGGGAACAGTGTCGGTTATTGTAACCGATGAATAAAAATGAAATTTGTTTCATTTTGAATGGTTCAGGAAAAAGATCGAAGGAGCACGTTGGTGTGAAAACGTAATCAATTGCTTAAAACCGAGAGCCTATACGATAGTCGCTCAACGCCTAAACGATCGCATACCTCGCGCCTAAACGATCGCCTACCTAGCCCCTAAACGATTGCACACTAAGTCCTAAATGATCGGTTAGCTTTCCTAAACGATCGTATAGTGTGTTGCGTTTGCTAAACGATCGCCTTCTATTCTTTAAACAATCGTTCAGTAAAATCTACACGATCGTGTAGTTTTTTCTAAGCGATAAGCATTTTCCTATGCAATAGCTTCATATTCTCTCCCATTTGCTTATCGCTTACACGATCAGTTCTTCCTCTAACCTCTACCAAACTACCAAAGACTACGCTTTTGGTTCTCACTCCGAGAATACCTGAGGCTCTTTTCTAGAGGTGTCATCCCCGCCGCGTTCGCATTTTTGTAGTTGTTCGTGCTGCTGTAGTTGACGCATCTGCTGGCCATTGATTGATCGGGTAAAGGTCATCCATTGCGTTGAGTTCCAAAGTTTGAAGACAATCTTCAACTGGTATGGGAACTCTCTTCCTTGTTATTTTTTGTTTAAAGTATGTCGTTAATTACTGTTTGTTTCCATAACTGTGCGTTTGAATGTATATGGTGTGTTTCGGTCACTGTGAAATTTGAGTGATCTGAATGCGCTCATGGAACTCTTCATTAAGAGATCTTTCAGGAATCACGTCCCAACTCTCGGCCCCAAGTACACCTCAACAGAATGGTGTATCAGAAAGGAGAAATAGAACCCTGTTGAACATGGTTCGATCTATGATGAGTTATGTTTATCTTCCAGACTCGTTTTGGGGATTTAAAGTGGAGACTGCATGTTACATTTTAAACAATGTTCCCTTTAAGAGTGTGTTGTGACATAAAATTTTATTCTTTAAGAATGCGATGATACAAGTCCATGTCCCCGTTACCAGTTCCTCGGCAACAACGACATAAACTTGATGACATAAAAATTTATGATGATTCTATTTTAAGCACACACACTACGATATATAATGCGATGATGCCATAAACTTATAAGAATAAAATTTATCTTCTTATGTCATACAACGCTTAAGATGCGGTGATTCTAAATAGGCATATGGAGGGTGATGAATGATGGTTCATACTAGCTCATGTTATTATAAACTCAATGACTTGGAATGGAGATGGAATGTGGATGCTATGTTATGCTTATTCAGACACACTCTATTTATGCGATACTACTTTTAGATATGCGTTATTTATGAGAAACTTGTAGTATACCATGCATTGTCACAAGTTTCCTTGCATTGGAACCAAGTATAATTCCACCGCAAGTTTCTCGGTATGATCCGAGGTCGAACATAGGGATTGTTTTAGGTTAATTGCGTTATATTCGTGATATATGTGACCAGGTGTTTTTCAAATTAATAAAAGTGTGGTTTGTACATGCAATAAAGTAAATTGTGCAGTAAAGTAAAGATAAGCGATAAAAATGCGATAATACAGTAAATTACAATAAAAGTAAAGTGCGATAAAATAAACCTAAGCTATGATGATACAATATACAGGTTACATGATACAGGATACCGAGGTTGAGACTGACTGTGAAGAATATACAAAGATCGTGTTATGTAGTGGCAAGGCTTATGTGCGAAGCAGAAAGAGAAATGGATAATTAATATAAACATTGCAAGTTCCTTAATTGCGTTAAAGATATAAGAGCGGTTCTGCTTTCCCTTGGCGTACACCTTTTGGTGATCGGCCGCTTTTTCCACATCTCTGTGATGAAATAGGGATGAACGTAGTGAACGCAAGGTTGCTTCCATCTCTAGAAATACTTCTTGCTTTAGTTAATGCATTCTTCTAACCTTCTCTCGACAGATTAGAATGGCATCTTCACTCCTACTCTCATAGGTGAAGATGCCGTCTAGCATGCTTTAGCTAAACATATTTATTTCTTTAGCACAAATTAAGTTACTTGTTTAATTCATATTAATCACCAAAGAATTAAGAAAACATCATGGAGAAAATGATTAATGGAGGAACGGAAATAGACAGAAATGTGGAAATGAGAATGATCATGACAATTAATTATAAAATCAAGCGTCTGATACATGGTTGTGAATGATTTAGACTAAGAAGATGAAATACAATTGATGAATAAGAGTTAGAAACAGATACAGAAGAGTGCCAATGTCTTCACACCGATCTGGATGGTAAGATTGCTTGTCGGCGTAGATGGAGTGAACGGAAGGATGAGCTTCCCTCTCAAGCTTGCTCAACCGGTAGAGTTGATCTAGGTACAGAGCTTCACGGTGGGGATTTGGAATAAGCCCTGAGGCTCACCTCTTGGCCTTGCCTCTTTTCTTCCCGGATCTTCTCCGATCAGCACTTAGATCAGTCTCTCTCTCAATAGCCTCGTATCAATTGTCCCCCGAATCAAGTATATCTTTTAGTGAATTTTTTAGGGTATTTATAGATGAAAGCTTTGACTCTCTGCTGTGTGTGGTCCTCACTTTATTGTTATGGAAATTCTGAAAATGGTGGAATAAATATTCCTTCTTTTATGCAATCAGTCCGTCGAAAATGTACAACGGTTAGTTGTACACGTGTCAAAATCCTTTGCGATTGCACTGCTCATTTGCATCTTTCGATCGTTTGTCCGCATGCGGTGTTGTTTTTATTATCGCATGCGGTTGAAGTTTAGCTCTGGATCGATTGCCATATACGTCGTCATTGCGTTGATCATTTATTCATTCCTGAATGATGGGCGCAATGCGACGTAGATGCGTTAATCTTTTTCTCTTGAGCCATGAATGCATACGGTGACTGGATTTCCTGCAAAATAGACGTGAAATATTCTTTTCTACCATCGCAATGGTGTTAGTGGGTGTATTGATGACAATTTATAATTATTGCATTTCTTAGCTCATCTTCATACAATTGATGCAACTTTCCTTTCTTTTAACCACAATATCCAAATAAAGCAGTATATATAACTTGTATTTCTACAAGTTATCACACCCCCAAATTTAGATATATGCTTGTCCTCAAGCATATCTTCTACTAAGGCAATAAAGCTCAATTCCTATCCTATATTTTTGTGTCGATTGATTGCTCCGAATGCTCCACTTAGGCACATTACTTGACAATGAAATTTCCTTCTATCCTTGTTAAGTCGTATGAAAGCCCTACTTTATTCTTCTATACTACAAATTTCTGCTCAAAAATGCTTTTCTAGTTTCAAAAAGAATGTTTACCTCTTCTTTATCAAAACAACTTGATGCATCTGTATGCAGTGGTCAAATCTTGCGCCATTTATTAAAGACTATCGGTCATGGTTACACTCTTCGTTTTGGTTTGTTCCCACAGGTGTCATGCAAACATCCAACCATGGTTGTGTGCCAATTTCAACTTTAACTCATGAATTTCAGAGGAGTTGTCTCTTGCATTTTTTTATTTTTCTTTTCTTTTTCTTATGAATTTTTCTCTTTTCATATTGCGTTGTTCTTGGAAACCCACCTTTGTTTTGGCTTGCTCCCACGGGTGTCATGCGAACATCCAACTACGAGCAGGTTCCTTTCACAACTTACTCATATCAGGCTGGGATTATTTTTGAGTTTTCCCTTGCGCTACATTGGAGTTTTGTATGAAAATTTATTGAATTTTTTTTAATGAAAAATGAACGCATTTTTCTTAATGACCGCATACTTTTGATCTCATTTGCTCAGACTTTCCCCACCCCCAAATTTAGAGATGCGCAAGGTTCTCATTGCGTTGTTTGGATAGAATAGACAAACACTTAGACTAAATTTCGAAAAGAAGGTTTGAGCAGAATTTTGAAAGATAAAAGGTAAAGTATTGCTAAGCTACGAATTAACTAAATGTTAGTTAGAATTTACAAAGTGTGGGAAATGTTTCTAAGTGAATCCATATTATACATCATGGCAGCACAATGAATAACGCAAAAGTAAAAGATCAAGAACATCCCAAATACTGACAAAGGATGATAAAGAAAAAGGCATAGGCAAATAGAGAGAATATGTACTCAATTGTATTGAATATTAACTAAGTATACAAATAATTAAAAATTAATGCAATACAAAAAATGGTTGGCCTATACAAAGAATCAAAAAATTTAGATTAACCTAGAAAAATAATGACTTGAAATTATCTTTTGAATCTGATTCCGACGGGTGCACGATTAAAAATTAACATCGCACTTCCATTAACGCAAATAAATTTTTTCTGGAGGATCGGGCGCACGGTATTTCTACTAGCGCAACACTACCTCAACATAGTGCATTTTGCTAAGGACGGGCAAAGAACACACACGCGCGCAACACACCCCTCAATGCAATGCAGTTGAGTGTAATGGACGCAAGGAGTCTCTTGTTGTCCCACAATGCACCCATCATTGTGTTACATACCAATCTTTATTTTTTTCTTTTTAATTCATCAAAAATGCAAGTTGAAAAGACTTTGCGGTGTTCAAAGTTTCAACCAGTCATTCACAAAAGTTAAGAATAGTGCTACTCATGCATACAAATTGAAGAAATTAAACATGACATGGAGATACTCAACTGAATTAAATTGAAGGTAAATACAGAAAGCATTAAAAGCTAATTCTAATAAGTAGTAAATAACGCAATTTAGAAAGCAGTAAAGGAAAGCTGTAAAGAAAGCAAGTAAACATAGATAGGGATGCTGATTGAAATAAGTTCTCAGAATTACCGCAGTCACATCCCCTGCAAGCGGTTAATCCTGCTTGCCTAAGTCAATGGTATCCATGCGTCGATCTATGTCACCTCCATAGTAAGGCTTAATCCGTTGACCATTGACTTTAAACGCGTTGTTCCCATCTAAAGTTGTTAGTTCCACTGCGTCGTGGGGAAAGATAGTCTTGATTTTGAACGGCCCAGACCAGTGAGACTTCAATTTCCCTGGAAACAATCGCAATCGTGCATTAAAGAGTAATACATGTTGACCTTCGACGAATGTCCGGTTGTTTATGCAGTCATCATGCCACTTCTTGGTTTTCTCCTTATAGATTTTGGCATTTTCATAGGCGTCCCTTTTCCATTTGACCAGCTGGTTCAGTTGCAGCTTCCGGACTTTCCTCGCACTTGCTAAATCAAACTTCAGCTTCTTGCATGCCCACATCGCCTTATGTTCCAACTCGAGTGGTAGATTACAAGCTTTTCCAAAGACCAGGGCATACAGGGACATGCCAATTGGTGTTTTATAGGTAGTCCTGTATGCCCACAGTGCTTCATCAAACTTGGGTGACCAATCCTTCCTGGAAGTATTGACTACCTTCTCCAAGATAGTTTTGATCTCTCGGTTAGAAATTTATGCCTGCCCATTAGTCTGTGGGTGATAAGCAGTTGCAACTCGATGGCTGACGTTAAATTTAGTCAACAGGTTGGTAATTATGCGGTTGATAAAGTGAGAGCCCTCATCGCTAATTAAGGCCTGTGGCGTCCCATATCGAGCAAAAATATTCTTCTTAAGAAACTTCGCCACTGTGGCCGCATCATTCTTGGCACATGTGATGGCCTCAACCCACTTTGATACGTAATCAACCGCGACCAGGATATAGTGATGGCCTTCCGATGGTGGAAATGGGCCCATGAAGTCAATTCCCCAAACATCAAATAATTCAACCTCTAAGATTGACGTCAATGACATTTCATTTCTTTTAGACATATTCCCCATTCTCTGGCATCTGTCGTATTGTACAACGTGGGCAGGCATCCTTAAATAGTGTTGGCTCGAAATAGCCACACTGTAAGACCTTTACGGTAGTCCGCCGCCCCCCAAAATGTCCTCTATAAGGGGACTCATGACAAAGCTCTAGGATGTGCTTGACTTCATGCTTAGGAACGCAGCGACATATTATGTGATCAGGTCCAAGTCGATATAGGAATGGGTTGTCACAGAAATAAAATTTGACATCATGTCTTAGCTTCTTCTTCTGCTTGTAAGTATAGTCATTTGGTATTTGACCGCAGACGATGAAGTTCACAATGTCCACATACCAGGGAACATTAATGTCTACTGCCATCAGAAGTTCATCGGGGAATCTTTCTTCAACATCTTTTTCTTTCCCTTGAACCTCGCAATTCTCCAATCTTGACAAATGATCAGCGACTTGGTTCTTATTGTCCTTCCGGTCTTTGATCTCTAGGTCAAACTCTTGTAGGAGCAACACCCACCGTATAAGCCTTGATTTTGCATCCTTTTTTGTCATCAGATATTTGATCGTAGAGTGATCCATATACACCACAACGTTTTTGCCGATTAAGTACTGCCAAAATTTCTCCAGTGCAAATACCATTGCGAGCATTTCCTTCTCTATGGTTGTATAGTTCTCCTGCGCATCATTCAGTGTTTTACTCACATAATAAATAGGATGCAATACCTTGTCCTTGCACTGACTTAATACTGCGCCCACAGCATATCCGCTAGCATCGCACATCAACGCAAATGGTTGCGTCCAATCTGGTGCAATCAAAATGGGTGCGGTGATGGGCACATCTTTCAATGTGTTGAATGCTTTGGTGCACGCATCATTAAAATTATATTCTCGGTCAGCTTCAAAGAGTGTACTTAGGGGCCTTGCGATCTTGGAGAAGTTGCGAATAAATCTTCAATAGAATCCAGCATGTCCCAGAAAGCTCCTAAGTGTTTTCACGTTCACTGGTGGGGGTAGCTTGGAAATTGCGTCGATTTTTGCCTGATCAACTTCCAATCCTGCTTTCGAGATTTTATGACCCAGACCAATTCCTTCTTCAACCATAAAGTGGCATTTTTCCCAGTTCAGAACAAGATTCGTTGCCACACATCACTTCAAGACTTTTTTCGAGGTTAGCTAAATAGGAGTCATAATTATTGCCAAAAACTGAAAAATCGTCCATGAATACTTCGACTGACTCCTCCAAGTAATCTGAAAAGATCGCCACCATACATCGTTGGAAATTACTTGACGCATTGCAGAGTCTAGATGGCATGCGTCAAAATGCAAACGTACCAAATGGGCATGTGAAGGTTGTCTTGTCTTGATCCTCCGGCGCAATTGCTATTAGGTTGTACCCTGAATAGTCGTAAAAAAAATAGAAGAATTCATTCCCAGCAAGTCTGTCTAACATCTGATCAATGAACGGGAGTGGGAAGTGGTCCTTTTTAGTGGCCAAATTTAACTTGCGATAATCCATGCAGATTCTCCACCCCGTGGTCATTCTTGTGGGAATTAATTCATTCTTGTCATTAGTGCCAACTGTCATCCCCCCTTTCTTCGGAACACACTACACTGGGCTCACCCAGCTGCTATCAGATATCGGGTAGATGACACCTGTGTCTAGGCACTTCACTATTTCCTTCTTTACTACTTCCTTCATAGTAGGGTTCAAGCGTCGTTGCCTTTCTATCGATCCTGTCTTTCCTTCTTCCAGATGAATCTTGTGCATGCATTACGAGGGACTGATTCCTCGAATGTCTGCCAAGGTCCATCCTAAAGCCTTTGCGTTATTTCTCAAGATCTGTATAAGTGCGTCTTCTTTCTCCTTACTCAGCGAGGCAGAAATGATAATCGGTAACATGTTGTTACCTCCTAAGTAAGCATACTTAAGGTGCACAGGCAACGACTTCAACTTTAGCATGGGTGGTTCTTCCAAAGATGGCTTAGTGGGTTATGAAGTTCGTTAAGATATCTGAGTGGTTCAAAATTTGATTCAACTTGAATTGCGGCGCAATCCTCCTCCTATATTGCGCCGATTCCAAATTCTTCTTCCTCCAATTCTTCTAGGGGCTCGTGCCACGGTTCTTCCCATAGTTCCTCAATATATTGGCAATTCTCCATATCACTTGGGTACTTCAACCATTGAAAACATTGAACTTCACTTCTTGATCGTCAACTCTGATGGTGAGTTCTTCTTTTTGCACATCGATCAATGCTCGCCCTGTTGCGAGAAATAGGCGACCCAAGATGATAGGTACTTCTTTGTCAGCTTCGTAATCCAATATGATAAAGTCCGCCGGAAAGATAAACTTGTCCACTTGCACGAGTACATCCTCTATCTTGCCCTTAGGATGCGTTATCGATCTATCGGCCAACTGTAGTGTGATCGTGGTTTGTCTAGCCTTGTCGATATCCAAATTTTTAAAGATCGATAAGGGCATTAAATTTATGTTCGCCCCTAAATCACATAGTGCGTTCTTGACCTTCTTTCCTCCTATTGATCAGGGCAATGTAAAACTACCAGGGTCCTTCATTTTGGTGGGGATATTGTTTTGAAACAGTGTACTACATTCATATGTTAGCGCAACTGTTTCATTTACCCCGATCTTTCTTTTATTAGCAAGAATATCCTTGAGAAATTTTACATAGCTCGGCATCCGTTCCAGAGCTTCTATTAAGGGAATATTGATGTGTAGCTATCGGAGAACGTCTAGGAACCTCTGGAATTGCTTGCTATCATCTTTCTTCTTCAGCCTGGACGGGAAAGGTGGAGGATCCCGCCTTACTTCTTGTTGAGTTGGCTGTTTGGTGAGGTTCTGTTCTTGCTGTGTTGCGTTAGCTGAAGGTTGCGTTGATTCAGAATTCAAGTCTTGAGGAGCTTCATCTTTTGTAGGTGTATTTACTTCTGAACTGGTAATTTTTCCACTACTGATTGATTGGACATCATCGACAGTTAAATCTACTGGCCTTGTTTTTTGATCTGGTACTAGTAGCACAGGGGCTGTTGTTTTACCACTCCTCAATGTCACTGCATGACATTGCTCTTTACCTCGTGGCCTCAATGCTCCTAAACTGCTAGGCAACATACCAGGCATTTTATTTTTCAACTCAATTGCAAGTTGTTCAATTTGCTCTTCCAAACCTCTAAGGGAGTCAGCTTGCGATTGTCTAATTGCCTTGCTCTTTTTGATAAGCTTCAGTGAAGTCTCTAGAGACGAGGTACTACAAGAGGTATCATATAAGAACGGTTGGTCATAGGGTGGTATACTTTGAGAGTTACTTGGGCTACAGTCTGGATTAATGAAGACCAGAGGGTTTCCTCGATCCCCTTGATAACTGTTTTGATGGAAACTATGGCTCCTCTGGTTGTGATTCCCCTTCCAACTTAAAGTTGGGTGATCCAACCAACTACGGTTTTAGATGTTGGCAAATGACTCATTATAGACAGAATATATAGCCTGTTGATTCCACGGGCAGACTTCTACTGGATGTCCCTCCCTACATTGAACGCAATTCATTACGGCCACGTGCATCAACGCATTAACTTGCGCTGAACCTTGAGAGAGATTTCTCTGTTGATTAGCCACGGTCTGAAGGAGAGAGGTCATCATGGTCATTTGATCTACCAGTGTGCTCATTGTATCAGTTGACACATCGACACTTTCTACTCTTTTTTGCTCTAGACCACTTTCCTCAAACCCGGTATCAATCCACTCATCAGAATGTTGCGAGATGCGATCTAATTATGCTCTTGGCTTCCGTATATGATCTGTCCATTAATCCTTCTGCTGCAGAGGCATCAACAACTGCTTACGTTGATTGATCTAAGCCATTGTAAAACTTCTCCATCAGAATGCTATCGGGAATTCTGATATGTGGACAACTCTTCACTAATTGTTTGAAACGCACCCAGGAGGTGCTCAAAGTTTCATAACCTTTTTGCTCAAATTTCAACACATCTCTCCGTCTCCTTGCGTTGACGGCTGGAGGGAAGAATGTGTTCATGAACTTGTCAACCAACAATTTCCATGCTTTAATCTCATCCGGCTCTAACGACTGAGCCCACCTCTTTGCTTCGTCCCGCAGTGTGTACGGGAAAGATATAACCTAAGTCTTTCTTGATTCACACCAGGTATGGAGAATGCACTGCACATGTCTACAAAATTCGTCAAATGCGCATGTGGGTCTTCTCCTTGTAATCCTCCGAATTGACCCACATTCTAAATCATTTGCAGCATAATCGGTCTGATTTCAAAGCTTACATTTTATTCAACCGCTGGTCTTGAGATTCCTGGTGAGAAGTTATAGAAATCCAGCACTGCATAATCTCTCATTTGGATGTTGCGGTCAGCAGCAAGAAATATGGAATCTTGCACTGGCCAATTTTCCCTTTGAGTCCCTATGGGTGCCTCATTATTATTAGCCATGCTTCTTCACCGCTTAATTCGGCCCTGATGTGCTTTTACGCAAATAATACACTTGATCTCTAGGTCCACTTAGAATTTCTGGATTACTCTAGTACTCATAAGCCGTCAGACTGCTCTCCACGTTGAACAGCCAGTACAAAGAGATTTGTCCTGCAAAATACCACAAACAAACTCAACACTAACCGTTAACCAATCCCCGACAATGGCGCCATAAACTTGATGACATAAAAATTTACAATGATTCTATTTTAAGCACACGCACTATGATATATAATGCGATGATGCCATAAACTTGTAAGAATAAAATTTATCTTCTTATGTCATACAACGCTTAAGATGCGGTGATTCTAAATAGGCATATGAAGGGTGATGAATGATGGATCCTACCAGCTCATGTTACCATAAACTCAATGACTTGGAATGGAGATGGAATGTGGATGCTGTGTTATGCTTATTCATACACACTCTATTTATGCAATACTACTTCTAGATATGTGTTATTTTTGAGAATCTTGTAGTATACTATGCGTTGTCACAAGTTTCCTTGCGTTGGAACCAAGTATAATTCCACCGCAAGTTTCTCGGTGTGATCCGAGGTCGAACACAGGGATTGTTTTAGGTTAATTGCATTATATTCGTGATATATGCGATCGGGTGTTTTTCAAATTAATAAAAGTGTGGTTTGTACATGCGATAAAGTAAATTGTGAAGTAAAGTAAAGATAAGCGATAAAAATGCGATAATAAAGTAAATTACAATAAAAGTAAACTGCGATAAAATAAACCTAAGCTATGATGATACAAGATACAGGTTACATGATACAAGATACTGTGGTTGAGATTGACTGTGAAGAATATACAAAGATCGTGTAATGTGGTGGTAAGGCTTATGTGCGAAGCAGAAAGAGAAATGGATAATTAATATAAACATTGCAAGTTCCTTAATTGCGTTAAAGATATAAGAGCAGTTTTGCTTTCCCTTGGCGTACACCTCTCGGTGATCGGTGTCGTTTCCCACATCTCTGTGGTGAAATAGAGATGAACGTAGTGAACGCAAGGTTGCTTCCATCTCTGGAGTACTTCTTGATTTAGTTAACGCATTCTTCTAACCTTCTCTCGACAGATCAGAATGGCATCTTCACTCTTGCTCTCACATGTGAAGATGTCGTCTAGCATGCTTTAGCTAAACATCTTTATTTCTTTAGCACATATTAAGTTACTTGTTTAATTCATATTAATCACCAAGGGATTAAGAAAACATCGTGGAGAAAGTGATTAATGGAGGAACGAAAATAGACAGAAATGTGGAAATGAGAATGATCATGACAATTAATTATAAAATCCAGTGTTTGATACATGGTTGTGAGTGATTTAGACTAAGAAGATGAAATACAATTGATGAATAAGAGTTAGAAACAGATATAGAAGAGTGCCAATGTCTTGACACTGATCTAGATGGAGAGATTTCTTGCCGGCATAGATGAAGTGAACGGAAGGATGAGCTTCCCTCTCAAGCTTGCTCAACCAGTAGAGTGGATCTAGGTATAGAGCTTTACGGCGGGGATTTGGAATGATTCGCCCTGAGGCTCACCTCACGGCCTTGCCTCTTTTCTTCCCGGATCTTTTCCGATCGACACTCAAATTATTCTCTCTCTCAATAGCCTCGTATCAATTGTCCCCCAAATCAAGTATATCTTTCAGTGAATTCTTTGAGGGTATTTATAGATGAAAGCATTGACTCTCTACCGTGTGTGGTCCCCACTTTATTGTTATGGAAATTCCGAAAATGGTGGAATAAATATTCCTTCTGTTATGCAATCAATAAGTCGAAAATGCACAACGATTAGTTGTACACGTGTCAAAATCCTCTATGATTGCGCTGCTCATTTGCATCATTCGATCATTTGTCCGTATGCGGTGTTGTTTTTATTACCGTATGCGGTTGAAGTTCAGCTCTGGATCGATTGTCGCATGCGCCATCATTGTGTTTATCGTTTATTTATTCCTGAATGATCGGCGCAATGCGACGTAGATGCGCTAATCTTTTTCTCATGAGCCACGAACGCATACAGTGGTTGGATTTCCTGCAAAACAGACTTGAAATATTCTTTTCTACCATCGCAATGGTGGTAGTGGGTGTATTGACACAATTTATAATTATTGCATTTCTTAGCTCATTTCCATACAATTGACGCAACTTTCCTTTCTTTTAACTGCAATATGTAAATAAAGCAGTATAAATAACTTGTATTTCTACAAGTTATCAGAGTTTTTCCAAAACACCTTTTGAGCGTTGGGGAGACCGTAAAGGTAGTTTACGCCACTTCAGAATTTGAGGATGTCCGGCCCACGTGCTGTGGCTAACCTTAAAAAGTTGGAACCGTGTTCGAAATTTTGCCTCTTTGTAAGCTACCTCAAAGAAATGAGGGGTGGATACTTCTATGATCCAAGTGAGAATAAGATGTTTGTGTCGATAAATGCTATCTTCTTAGAAGAAGACCATATCATTGATCATAAGCCACGAAGTAAGCTTTTTTAAATGAGATTTCTTGTAAGATTGCTGAGAGTTCAACAAGAGTTGTTGCAGACTAATAGATCAACAAGACTTGTTGATGTCGGTTCATCTAGTCAACCATCTCAAGAGTTGAGATTTCCTCAATGTAGTAGGAGGGTTACAAACCCAGTAGAATGCTACATGGTTTGACTGAAGCCAAAAACATCATTTCTGATGATGGAGTCGAGGACCCATTGTCTTATAAGCAAGCAATAGACGATGTTGACAAAGATGAGTGTATTAAAGCCATGAATTAAGGACTGGATCTATGTACTTCAATTCTGTTTAGGAACTTGTGGATCAGCCTGATGGGGTAAAACCTATAGGATGTAAGTAGATCTATAAGAGAAAACGTAGATGGAAAGGTGCAGACCTTTAAGGCTAGACTCATGGAAAAGGGTTATACCCAAGTTGAGGGAGTGGACTATGAGGAAACTTTCTCACCTGTTGTCATGTTGAAGTCTATTAGGATTCTCCTGTCCATAGCCACATTTTATGATTATGAGATATGGCAAATGGACGTCAAGACTGCCTTTCTGAATGGTAATCTTGAGGAGACCATCTACATGGCTCAACCAGAGGGATTCATTGTTCCAGATCAAGAGCAAAAGGTTTGTAAGCTTAATAGGTCCATTTATGGCTGAAACAAGCATCTATATTGTGGAACATTAGATTTGATAGTGCAATCAAATCATTTGGCTTTGATCAATGTTGATGAGCCTTGTGTTTACAAGAAAATCATCAACAGCTCAGTAACTTTTCTGATGTTGTACATGGATGATATCCTACTCATTAGGAATTATGTAGGTTTTTTTATTGACATTAAAATGTGGCTAGCCACCCAATTCCAAATGAAAGATTTGGGAGAGGCAGTATGTTCTAGAGATCCAGATCATTTGGGATCGTAAGAACAAGAGGTTGGCCTTGTCTCAGGCATCGTACATTGACAAGATGTTGATCAGGTACTCGATACAGAATTTCAAGAGGGGCTTATTACCCTTCAGGCATGGAATTGTTTTGTCTAAGGAACAATGTCCTAAGACACCTGAAGAGGTTGAGGAACTGAGATGGATTCCCTATGCTTCGGTGTTGGAAGCCTTGTGTATGCAATGTTAAGTACTAGATCTAACATTTGCTATGCAATAAGAATTGTCAGTCGATATCAATTCAATCCAGGATTAGATCACTGGAAGGCGGTTAATGTTGGGGTCGATGCCCTAAATTCTTGTAGGGTCCTATATTTTGTAAACACGTGTATGAACAAACGCTTGTGATGTAGTAATATGAGATATTTTCTTCACTATAGTCTATGAAATATGAGATATTTTATCTGCATTTACCACAAACCAATAAACTAAGATCCCTAGTTGTCGTTGTAACTTAAGCATGTATGTGGAAACATACAAGTGGATCATGCCTTAAGTGATAACCTAAATGGTCTGTAGTATATGGATATAGGAGGGAAACCTTATCCTGGTGATACTATGAATACGACCCACTTTGTAGATAGTTACAAGTGTTGTGACATGCTACAGATGTTTTGATCCTGATCATTCATGTAAAGACATGCGAGCGAGGGTGTCCTATACAAAGGAGTTTGTATAAGACCGGACCACGATGTGTTTAGTCTCACTATATAACGTTGTTCATATAGAGACTTTCATTTCACTAGGATGATCATAGGTAACATGACCTTAATCCTGAGTGAGTTGGAAACTCCTGCCTATGAGGGAATACCTTTGATTTGCCTGGGTGTGAATGGCCAATTACTGACTCAAACCTACCACTTTGGGGATTTGTCTGATTGGGGAGCTGGGAACTCAGCTACACAAGATGGAATTCACTCCTTCCCCGAAGTAGGGCTAAGTAAATAGATTGCTCCCTTAAGTGCTGATTCTAGGCTTGAATGATGTGGCGCCACACACCTTCTCAAGGCTCAAGAGGTGTCCACTCATAGTAGGACTATGATTTATTGTTCATTAGAGGAATCGGTGGTACTTAAGGAGTTAGATGTAACTATAGGGGTAAAATAGTAAATTGGCCCAGTTGTACTTATGAGCGATCTATGATGGGTTATCATACTGTTGACTGGTTATATGAGATGGACACAGAAATATATCTGTGGTTACAAGAGTGCAGCTGGCGGTCTTTAATGGAGTGCCCGACAATTACAGGATGGTGGATATCGTGACTAAAGTGTTTACTCAGCTATCCACGTACCATTGGAGCTCTAAGCTACAGGTCCATAAGGTCTCCTTGGTAGCTCAATGGATTCAAGTTGAGAATCAGTTTTTGGGTCAGCTTGAAGTATTCAAATTGACAAGAGGGAGTTTGATTATATATGATATGATTAAACCGATTCAGTTATATGTGATATAATTGATATAATGTATGAGATACATTAATTGGAGGAATTTGATATAAATATGATTTATATTAAGTAAATGAGAAAAGAACTATGGTTTAAATGTTACATATGATGTGATAATAAAACTATAGGTTATAAATACAATATGATAAGTTAGTTATTATATTTATTTATAATTAAAACAATTATCAGATAATTATAGGCGGTTTCTCCTTTATCCGTGCGAGAAGTGGGAGGTTATGTTCAGACTTCAGTTTTCATAAATGAAGGATAAAATGAAAAATGTTTTCATTTTGTAAAGAATCGTTTCATTAAGTACATTACTAATTGTTTAGCTCACAAGAGACTGCACGACATCCTTCAAGTATTTGTCTAAACGATCATGTAGCTTTTTACTAAATGATCACGTGGCAAGTGAGATTCACTAAACGATCGTGTAAACGATCAAACCTGTTTTTCTAAACAATCGCATACTTCTTGAGATTTACTAAACAATCAAGCACACAATGTGTATACGATAGACAGTTCACTCTCCCACTTGCTTGGTCATATAGTGTGATTGTAGTTTCCTCCTTCCCTCTACCAAATCGAATAAAGCCCACACCTCCTGGATTCTCACTCCAAGAATACCAAGGTTACTGAGTGGTGGTGTCCGAGAAGTTACTTGTTCGAGGAGAAGACTGTTCGTGATCTAAGTGACAGAAAAAGATTTGGGTAGACAATTGCAGCGACAGTGAGAGGTTGCTGGTTCAAGTCTTCAGGAGAGTGAGAGGTTAACAGAAGAAGAGTTCTTCAAAGTTATGTCTCACTCCTTTTGTATTTAATTACTATAGCATGTCGTAATTTGTTAGAAGATGTATAACTAGTTTGTATGTTTGTGAATGCTTGTAGTTTTGTCACAATGAATTTGGATCGATCATGCTTCTACTCATGGGTTCTTTTTTATCAGAGTTACTTCAGTCAAAACGATCCTCAAGTATCTTCGGAGAACGAGGGACTATATGCTCGTGTATCTTCGGAGAACGAGGGACTATATGCTCGTGTATGGAGATAAGGATTTGATCCTTACATTTAGATTCTCAGAAATCGACATCAGGGTTAGTTTTCACTCTGAATGGATGGGCTATAGTTTGGTGAAGCATCAAGCAAGGATGCATCACGGACTCCACTATGGAAACTGAATATGTAGCCACTTGTAAAGCTGCTAAAGAGGTTGTTTGGCTTAAAAAGTTCCTTACAAATTTAGAAGTTGTTCCAAATATGTCTTTGCCGATCACACTCTATTTTGATAACAGCAGGGCTGGGGAAAATTCAAAGGAACCTCAGAGTCATCGAAGAGGCAAACATATCGAACAGAAGTATCATTTGATCAGGGAGATTGTTCATCGCGGTGATGTGATAGTCACGAAGATCACGTCGGAGCACAACAGTGCTAATTCGTTTACAAAGACTCTCATGGCTAAACTATTCAAGGGTTATTTGGACAGTCTGGGTCTACAAGACATGCAACACCATGTCTAGAGCAAGTGGGAGATGATACTGGGGTATAGAGTATGCCCTAGTTTATTGTATATTATACTATGTTTTATTTGTACATTAGTCTCCCAAGGCATTAGGACAATTGGGAGATTATTGAGACTGGTGTCCTAATTCTTCCGGTGGTCTTGTAGTTTGTAAACATTTTGTACACACATTGTTATTAATAAAATAATTGTTATTTTATATGCATTTACTCAAATCCAATAAACTAAGATCCGTGGTTATTTCATGTAACTTAAGCATGTATGTGAGACATACAAGTGAATCATGCCTTAAGTAATAACCTAAATTGTCTATAGTATAAGGATAAAAAAGGGATACCTTATCCTGGTGACACAATGGATACGGCTCACCTGGTAGATATTTACAAGTGTTGTAAAGTGCTACAAATGGTCTGATCCTAATCATTCATGTGGAGACATGTGAGTGAGGGTATCCTATACAAAGAGTTTGTATAAGACCGGACCACGAAATGATTAGTTTCTTTATGTAACGCCGTTGATAATATATACTTACATTTCACTAGGATGACCATAGGTGACATGACCTAAATCGTGAGAGAGTTGAGAACTTCTGCCTATGAGGACGATCCTTTGATTTGTTTGGGTGAGAATGGCCAGATTGCCAACTCAATAAGCGTACCATTTTAAGGATTCGTTTGGTTGGGGAGCTAGGAAATCATGATGTAACTACAAGGGAAAAACGATAAATTGGCCTAGTTGTACTTACGAACGATTTGTGAAAGGTCATCACATTGTTGATTGGTTATATCCAATGGACACAGAAATATGTCTTTAGTGCGAAGAGTGCAGTTGTCAGTCTTTAATGGAGTGACTGACAGTTAACGGATGGTGGATATCATGATTAAAGAGTTTATTCAGTTATTCACGTACCGTTGGAGCTTCAATCTATAGGTTCATAAGATCCCTTTGGTAGCTCATTAGGTTCAAGTTGAGAATTAGATTTTGGGTTAGTTTGAAGTGTTCAAATTAATAAGAGGGAATTTGATTATATAAGATACAATTAAATTAATTCAATTATATGTGATATAATTGATATAATGTATTTGGTACATTATTTGATTGGAGGAATTAATATAAATATGATTTATATTAAATGCCACAAAATAGAAAAAGAACTATGGGTTATATGTTGCATATGATGCAATATTAAAACTATAGGTTTTAAATATAATATGATAAGTTGGTTATTGTATTTATTTATAATTTATTAATTATATGATAATTAATATTTCTTTTTCTCAATAACCAACTTGAGTTGTTGGTTATTTACGGTTTATGGTAACTATGAGATAAAAGGAAAAATTGTTTTTTAGAATCATTCAATCGGATACATCTCACAAAAACACTATCAAGTAAAAAGGTGTTTTACTAAACGATAGCTTAACAGAGCATAAACGATCGAGCGTCGAGTTACTATATAATAGACTCATTTACACAATCGAGTATCAAGTCTATACGATAGACTTCTTCTTCTACACGATCCTTTGATCACATTCTTGATCGTCTATCGTTTACCTCCTCCTTCTCTTTATCCAAAATGATACAGGGCCCACAATTCTTGGATTCTCACACCAAATACCAAGGTAATCGAGTGGTGGTGTCCAGTTCTATTCGAGGGTCGAGGATCGAGTTTCACTCGCTGGTGATCGAAGATCTTCCAGTAGATTGTTGCGTTCATACGGTTTGGACACGTTGGGGATAGATCGAGGGAAATACGTGAATAAAGAGTTCTTCAAAGGTATTATATTTTATCCCTTTGTATTTACTTTGAAGAAGCATGTTGTAATTTAGTCTTTATGCATAATTGTTTCTGTTAGACTGTAAATGTATGTGTTCTTTCTCAATGGGTTTGGAACGATCCGCTTTCACTCACTGGTTCTTTAATTTAGGGCTCCTTCAATCTCATCGTGTAGAACACCCCCACTCACATGTCTCTACATGAACAAACTAATCACATCGTTTATGAAACTTTACAACATTTGTAACAATCATAAAGCGGGTTGTATTCAATAGATTTGCAGAAATAGGTACCAAGTACTATAGACGGTTTAGGCTATTTTATTTGAACTTGATCAAGTTTATGTCTCCATGTAAAGTCCAAGTATTCATGACAATAACCAAGGGTTTGTAGTTTATTAGATTTAGTGTTATTAAACAATCAACAACATTTGTCTGAATAAACTTCATATATGTTTATTGTTTACTGATAACTTGTAGAAATACAAGTTATTTATGCCATCTTGTCTAGATATTGTGGCCAAAAGTTAGTAATTATGCGCCAATTGTATGAAAATTAACTTAGTATGAAAATAATTATAAATGTTTGCAATTACACCCACTAACGCCAAAAAGATGGAAGACAAGCCAAACTTTACTCTGTTTTGCAGGAGACCAAGTCACCGCTTGCGCTCAAGGCTCATGAGAAACTAATCAACGCATCTCTATCACATTGCGCCCGTCCATCAACCTTGAAGAGACAATTACCGAAATAACGGTGCAATGCGAGAGTCGATCCAGAGCTATGCTATGACCGCATGCGGTAATAAAAACAAACACCGCATGCGAACCTATGATCTAAAGATGCAACCGAGCAACGCAAAAGTGGAGGATTGCGACACATGTACAACTAACGGTTGCACATAATAGATGGTCTGATTACATAACAGAAGGGATAATATCCCTCCATCTGGTGAATTACCATAACCATCAAGTGGGGGACCACATGACTGGAGTCAAAAGATCTACTCCTATAAATACCCCAGCAAATTCAGAGAAAATCATGCTATTTGGTACTGGGCTAAGTGCTGTAAGATTTTAGAGAGAAAAAGGCTAAGCTGAGTGCTAAAAAAGAAGAAATCCAGGAAGAGAAAGAGATAAGGCTGAGAGGTAAATCTCAGATCCAACGAGATAAGGCTGAGAGGTAAATCTCAGATCCGACCAGCTGTATACCTGATTGAAGCTTTATGTAGAGACCCCTGCTACCTGTGGAACAAGCCTGAGAGGAAGCTCTTCCTGCCATCAAAATCATACTATCTGGCAAGTAGATCTCCATTGAATCTGTGCCAAGAAATTGGCACCTGATTGTATCTATTCTATCTCTCTTTCACTGTATTCCATGTTTTCTTTATCTCTATATTCACACATCATTTATCAAACACTTAGTAGAAATATTAAATGTTTCGATAGATTTCATTTACCATTCTCTGTTTATTTTCGTTCACCCATTAGTCACTTTCTCCATGATGTTTTCTTAATCTCTTGATGAGCAATATGAATCACCAAGAACTTAATATATATTAAAGTTATCAAATATGTTTAGCTAAAGCATGCTAGATGACATCTTCACCTATGAGAGCAGAAGTGAAGATGTCATTCTGATCTATCGAGAGAAGGTCAGAAGAGTGCGTTAACTAAAGCAAGTAGTATTTCCAGACATGGAAGCAACCTTGCGTTCATTACAGTAGACTTTGTTTCACCACAGACATGTGAGAAACACGGTCGATCACTGAAAGGTGTACGCCAAGAGAAGAGCGGAACAGTATTTGTACCTTCAATTCGATTAAGAACTTGCATTGTTTGTAATACTTATCTTTCTCTTTCTAATATGTTCATAAGACTTGTCGTCGCATTCCACGTCTTTGCACAACCTTCACAGCTAGCTCCTAGTATCTTGCACATAAACCTTGTATCTTGTAACATCTAGTTTAGGTTTATAGTACTTTCATGTTTTATCGCATCTTACTGCTTTCCTTTATTTTACTATAATTTACATACTGTACACACTTTTATAAAGAATTGAAAAACCCGGTCGCATATACCATGAACATACCGCAATAACCGGCACCACTTCCCCATGTTTGAGCTCGGATCACATCGAAAAACTTGCGGTGGAATTACACTTGGTTCTATCGTAAGGAAACTTGTGACAACGCAGGGTATATTACTTAGGCATCTCTAATTAATGCATAAATAGTAGTAGTATCGCATCATCATGAGCATTGAATATCATACATACAAATCACGTTACAAGTTTATGGCACCGTTGCTAGGGAACTGATCAGCGATTTATTGTTTGAGTGGTTTTTGGTATTGTGCAGGACAGATCTCTTTGTACTGACTGTTCAACGCGGAGAGCAGTCTAATGACTTAGGAGTACAGGGGGTGGTCTGGTAACTCTAAGTGGACCCAGAGATCAAGTATATTCTTCGCGCAGAGTTCATCAGGGTTGAATTAACTGGTAAAAAAGTATGGCTGAAGAGAATATGGCTCCTGCTGGAAACCTGAGGGGAGATTTGACAGTGCAAGATCCTATTTTTCTTGCCGCTGATCAGAACATCCCTATGAGGGAGTATACAGCACCAGATCTTTACAATTTTTCACCAGGAATTTCAAAACCAGTAGTTGAGGGGAATGCAAGCTTCGAGATAAAACCGATCATGCTGCAAATGATTTAGAATGTGGGACAATTCGGAGGATTACAAGAAGAAGACCCACACGCACATTTAACAAACTTCACAGACATATGTAGCGCATTCTCTCCGCCTGGTCTAACTCAAGAAAATCTTAAACTGTATCTATTCCCATACACATCGCGGGATGAAGCAAAGAAGTGGGCTCAAGCATTAGAGCCGGGAAAAATTCATGAATGGGGACAGTTGGTTGATAGGTTCATGAATAGATTCTTCCCTTCAACTGTCAACGTAAGAAGGCGAAGAGAAGTGTTGAATTTTGAGCAAAAGAGTTATAAAACCCTAAGCACCGCTTGGATGCGATTTCGGCAGTTAGTAAAGAATTGTCCGCATATTGGGATTCCTGATAGTATCTTGATGGAAACCTTTTACAATGGCCTAGACCCATTGACACGAGCAGTTGCCAACTCCTCTGCAGAGGGAGGATTAATGAATAAGTCATATACGGAAGCAAGGGGCATCTTGGATCGTATATCGTGACATTCTGATGAATGGATTGATAATGGGCTTGAGGTAAGATGTCTGGAACCAAAAAAAGTAGAGAGGGCCGATGTGCTAATAGACACAATGAGCACATTGATCAAGCAAATGACCACGATGACATCGCTCCTTTAGAGGGTGGCTAATCAGCAGAAAACTCTTTCCCAGGGAGCAATGCAAGTTAACGCGGTGACTCATATGACCGCTATGGATTGCATTCAATGGGGAGAAGTACATCCAGTAGACGTCTACCCATGGGACCAACAACCTGTATATGCTATTTATGATGAATCATGGGGCAACGACCACAACCATGATTGGGGGAATAACCAAATATTCGATTTGGATGAGAATCTCTGTCACGAAGGCTATAGTTTCTATCAATTTAGTTATCAAGAGGATTAAGGCAACCCTTCGGTCTTCACTACCCCGGACTGTAGTCCAAGTGATTTTCAGGGTACACAGCCATCCGATCAATTGTTTGCATATAACACCTTTTGCAGCACCTTGTCTCTGGAAAAGTCACTGAAGCATTACATTGAAAAGAGCGAGGCAATGAGACAGTCACAAGCTGAATCTCTCAAAGAATTAGAAGACCAAATAGATCAGCTTGCAAGAGAATTAAAGAAGAAAACTCTTGGTACATCACAAGGAAGTTCAGGAATATCGGGGGCAAAAGGTAAAGAACAATGTCATGTTGTGACATTACCGAGCGGCAGAACAACAGCTCCCATTGCACCGAAGGTACCAGATGCGGCATCAGCACCAGCTGAGTTAACTATTGATGATGACCAAGTACAAAATAATGAAAGCAACCCTAATTCAAAAACAAGATTATTTACGAAAGATGAGCTTCTCAAGACTTAAATTCTCAATCATCGCAACCTCCAACCAATAGCGCACAGCAAGCACAGGACCTCACTAAGTAGCAAAGTGAGCAGGAAACACGCTGGGATCCTCCACCCTTCCCGTCTAGGCTGAAAAAGAAAGACGATAGTAAGCAATTTCAGAGGTTCTTGAACGTTCTTCGACAGCTGCATATTAATATTCCCTTAATAGAAGCATTAGAGCAGATGTCGAGCTATGTGAAATTCCTCAAGGACATTCTAGCCAACAAGAGAAAGATCGAAGAAAATGAAACAGTTACACTAACATACAAGTGTAGCGCTTTGTTTCAAAATAATCTCCCTGCTAAAATGAAGGATCTTAGGACTTTTACATTACCCTGCACCATAGGAGGGAAGATAGTCGGGAACGCATTGTGTGATTTGGGGGCGAGCATAAATTTGATGCCCTTGTCAATCTTTAAGAATCTAGACATCGGCAAAGCCAGACCAACCACGATTACATTACAGTTAGCCGATAGATCAATAAAGCTTCCAGAGGGCAAGATAAAAGATGTTCTCGTGCAGGTAGACAAGTTTATCTTCCCGCGTAGATTTCGTTATATTAGATTATGAGGCAGATAGAGAAATCCCTATTCGAGGAATTAGTCCTTCATATTGCATGCACAAGATTCCTCTAGAGGAAGGAAAGAATGGATCAGTTGAAAGGCAGCGTCGCTTAAACCCTGCCATGAAGGAGGTTGTAAAGAAAGAAATATTGAAGTGGCTGGACGCCGGTGTCATCTACCCAATATCCGATAGCAGCTAGGTAAGCCCAGTGTAGTGTGTTCCAAAGAAAGGGGGGAGGATAGTCATCACCAATGACAAGAATGAATTGGTTCCCATAAGGACAACTACGAGGTGGAGAATCTGCATGGACTATCGCAAGCTAAATTTGGCCACTAAAAAGGACCACTTTCCACTCCCGTTCATTAACCAAATGTTGGACAGACTTGCGGGGAAAGAATTTTTCTGCTTTCTTGATGGCTATTCAGGGTATAACCAAATAGAAATTGTGCCAGAAGATCAGGACAAGACAACCTTCACGTGCCCATTTGGTACGTTCACATTCCGATGCATGCCATTTGGACTCTTTAATGCACCAGGCACTTTTCACGATGCATGATGGCAATATTTTTGGATTACTTGGAGGAATCAGTCGAAGTTTTCATGGATGATTTCTCAGTTTTCGGCAGTAACTATGACTCCTATTTGACCAACCTTAAAAAAGTCTTGAAGATATGCGTAGAAACGAATCTTGTACTGAATTGGGAAAAATGCCACTTCATGGTGGAGGAAGGAATAGTTCTGGGTCACAAAATCTCCAAGGCAGGATTGGAAGTTGATCAAGCAAAAATCGACGCAATTTCCAAATTACCCCCACCAGTGAATGTAAAGACACTAAGGAGCTTTCTCGGTCACGTAGGATTTTATAGAAGATTTATTTGTAATTTCTCTCAGATCACATGACTCCTTAGTGCACTTCTTGATGTTGACCACGAGTACAATTTTAATGATGCCTGCACTAAAGCATTTAACACATTAAAAGATGCACTTATCTCCGCTTCGATTTTGGTTGTGTCAGATTGGACGTAACCCTTTGCATTAATGTGTGATGCTAGTGGATATGCTGTGGGTGTAGTTTTGTGTCAACGCCAGGAAAAGGTTTTGCATCCCATTTATTATGCAATTAAAACATTGAACGATGCACATGAGAACTATACGACCACAGAGAAAGAAATGCTTGCAGTGGCATTTGTACTGGAGAAGTTTCGACAGTACTTGATCGGCACAAATGTGGTGGTGTATACAGATCACTCTGCGATTAAGTATCTAATGATGAAGAAGGATGCAAAACCATGATTGATACGGTGGGTGTTGCTTCTGCAAGAGTTTGACCTAGAAATTAAAGATATGAAGGGCACCGAGAACCAAGTCGTCGATCATTTGTCAAGACTAGAAAATTTCGAGGTTCAAGGGACAGAAAAAGATATTGCGGAAAGATTCCCCGATGAGCTGCTGATGACAGTAGGCGATAATGTTTCCTAGTATGCAGACATAGTAAACTTTATAGTTTGCAGTCAACTCCCGAATGATTATACCTAGCAGCAGAAGAAGAAGCTAAGACATGACGCAAAATTTTATTTCTGAGATGATCCATTCCTATATCAATAAGGACCTGATCATATAATACGTTGATGTGTCCCTGAGCATGAAGCCAAGAGCATTTTAGAACTCTGTCATGAGTCCCCATATGAGGACACTTTGGGGGGCAAAGGACTACAACAAAAGTCTTACAGTGCGGCTACTTTTGGTCAACTCTGTTCAAAGATGCCCATGCCCATGTTATGCAATGCGATAGGTGCCAAAGGACAAGGAATATGTCCAGAAGAAATGAAATGCCATTGACGTCAATCTTAGAAGTTGAATTATTTGATGTATGGGGAATTGACTTCATGGGTCCGTTTCCACTGTCTGAAGGTCATCAATATATCCTAGTTACAATTGATTATGTTTCAAAATGGATTAAGGCCATCGCATGTGCCAAGAACAACGCAGCCACTGTGGCGAAATTTTTGAAAAATAACATTTTTGCACGCTATGGAATGCCACGTGCCTTAATCAGCGATGAGGGCTCTCATTTCATCAACCGCATAATTGTTAACTTGCTGACTAAATTCAACGTCAGCCATCGAGTGGCAACTTCTTACCACCCACAGACTAATGGGCAAGCAGAGATTTCTAACAGAGAGATCAAAACTATCTTGGAGAAGGTAGTTAATACTGCCAGGAGGGATTGGACACCCAAGCTTGTTGAAGCATTATGGGCTTACAGGACTGCCTACAAAACACGAATCGACATGTCTCCGTACGCCCTGGGCTTCGGGAAAGCTTGTCATCTGCCGTTTGAGTTGGAACACAGAGAGATGTGGGCCTGCAAGAAGTTGAAGTTTGATTTAGCTAGTGCGGGGAAAGTCTGGAAGTTGCAATTGAATCAGCTAGTCGAATGGCGAAGGGATGCCTATGAAAATGCCAAGATATATAAGGAGAAAACGAAGATATGGCATGACGACCGCATCAATGACTAGACATTCACCTAAGGCCAACAGGTGTTGTTATTTAATGCATGTTTGCGACTGTTCCTAGGAAAGTTGAAGTCTCGCTGGTCGGGGCCATTTCGAATCAAGACAATCTTTCCTCACATAGCAGTGGAATTAACAACTTTAGACGGTTGATGCGCATTCAAAGTCAATGGTCAGCGGATCAAGCCCTATTATGGAGGCGACTTCGATCGCCACATGGATGCCACTGACTTGGGAAAGCAAGAATGGACCGCTTACAGGGAAAACGGTTGTGGTAACTCTAAGAACTTCTTTCAATCGATCTTCCTATCTATGTTTACTTGATTTCTTTACCACTTCCTTTTACAGTTTTCTTAATTCCGTAATTATTATGTAGTAGGATTAGTCTTTAATGTTTTGGCAATTTAATTTCGCATAGGTTCCCATAAACGACCGAACATTCACCGAAGGCCAGCAGGTACTATTATTCAACGCACGTCTGCGACTGTTCCCTAGGAAGCTAAAATCTCGATGGTCCGGGCCATTTCGGATCAAGACCATCTTTCCTCACGGCGCAGTGGAATGAACAACTTTGGATGGGAGCAGTGCATTCAAAGTCAGTGGTCAGTGGATCAAACCCTACTATGGGGGTGACTTCGATCGGTGCATGGACACCATTGATTTGGGCAAGCAGGATTAATATGCTTGCAGGGAAAGTGATCGCGGTAACCCTAAGAACTTCTTTCAGTCGGCTTTCCCATCTATGTTTATTTTCTTTCTTTATAGCTTTCTTTTATCGTTTGTTTCATTTGATGATCACTATTTAATAGGATTAGACCTTAATGTTCTAGAAGTTTCATATGTTTACATACGTTAAATGTAGTAGCATGGATGCATGACTTTGTGAAGGTTCGATAAATCGCCACAATACCTTTTTAACTTGCATTAGGAAGAGAGGAAAATAAACTGGTATCTAACAAGAGGATGGGTGTAGTAAACAGAAAGAAGAGGAGGTATGCATCTAATACACCCAAATACATTGCGGTGAGGGATGTGTTACACACATATGCATCCTTTGCTCGGTCTTAATTGAAATACACTATGTTGAGGTATCCTCCAGAAATTTATTTAGTTAAGGGATGCGCTGCAGGGATGGATGCATGTGCCCGTCCTCGGCAAAAATGTATCTGTGTTTATTGGAAGCATGACATGAATTGCGAATCATGCACCCTTTCGATTTAAATTGTAACTTCACCAAATTCTTTGACTCTTGTAACAGGCATGAGAAAATTTTGTATTGCGATCATTTGTAATATATTTGCATACTTTGTTAATAGTCAATACAACCAAAGTACATAATTCCCTCTACTCTTAGCCTGTGCCTCTTTGTTTATCTTCCTTTATTAATCTTTGCTATATTTGTACTCTTGTATTTTTATGATCTTCAATGCGTTGCTATGATGTATTATATATTACACTTAGAAACATTTCCCATACTTAGTAAATTCTGACTAACACTTCGTTAACTCTTAGTTTAGTAGTACATTACCTTTTATCTTTCAAAGTCCTGCTCAAACCTTTTTTTGAAATTTTCTTCTAAGTGTTTGTCTAGTCTATCCAAACAACCCAATGAGGACCTTGCTCATCTTTAAATTTGGGGGTGGGGAAGGTCTGAGTAGCTGAACTCAGAAGTATGTAGTATTTCAAAAAATGTGTCTACTTTCATTTGAAAACAAAAAAAAACAAAAAATAGCCACTATACACATGTTATATGTCTCCCTACATCATACCTAATGTTATTGAATCATTCAAGGTGATCAGTGTCTTTGATATGGTATGAACATAAAAGACGAGCTAATTTAGTGTTATAAAAGTCTTGAGAGGAAAATCAGTGTAGAGATCTAAAGAACAAAGTGAGCATACCTAGCTAATGATCATTTGAAAAAACCGTGATAAGAGGTTGTTATTTGGAGCTGGCGAGAGATTGGAGATTTTTTAGTATAATTCTTTAGTGGAAATGAATAATGACAAAGTAAGGTGAGCTTGCTATAGAGAATATATCGTACAGGATAGAAACGAGTTCATGATTTGTCAGAGCCATGATGGGAAGAATCCGCTGCCTAAGTGTAACATTTGGACAGCAATTCCAAACTTCGAACTTGCATTGAGAGAGAACTGTTATTCACATGCGTTGGAAACTTTAATAATGTAAAGGTAGTTAGATTCCATGATTGCCTTAGTAGAAATACTTGAGAAATATATCTAAATTTGGGGGTTGATAACTTGTAGAAATGCAAATTATTTATACCATCTTATCTAGATATTGCGGCAAAATTTAATTATGCACCAATGTATGAAAATTAAACTTAGTATGACAATAATTTAATGTTTGCCAATTACCCACTAAACCGCCAAAAAGAAGGAG
>NC_052358.1:28015658-28038984 GCF_009727055.1 Benincasa hispida
GACAAGCCAAACTTTACTCTGTTTTGCAGGAGACCAAGTCACCGCTTGCGCTCAAGGCTCATGAGAAACTAATCAACGCATCTCTATCACATTGCGCCCGTCCATCAACCTTGAAGAGACAATTACCGAAATAACGGTGCAATGCGAGAGTCGATCCAGAGCTATGCTATGACCGCATGCGGTAATAAAAACAAACACCGCATGCGAACCTATGATCTAAAGATGCAACCGAGCAACGCAAAAGTGGAGGATTGCGACACATGTACAACTAACGGTTGCACATAATAGATGGTCTGATTACATAACAGAAGGGATAATATCCCTCCATCTGGTGAATTACCATAACCATCAAGTGGGGGACCACATGACTGGAGTCAAAAGATCTACTCCTATAAATACCCCAGCAAATTCAGAGAAAATCATGCTATTTGGTACTGGGCTAAGTGCTGTAAGATTTTAGAGAGAAAAAGGCTAAGCTGAGTGCTAAAAAAGAAGAAATCCAGGAAGAGAAAGAGATAAGGCTGAGAGGTAAATCTCAGATCCAACGAGATAAGGCTGAGAGGTAAATCTCAGATCCGACCAGCTGTATACCTGATTGAAGCTTTATGTAGAGACCCCTGCTACCTGTGGAACAAGCCTGAGAGGAAGCTCTTCCTGCCATCAAAATCATACTATCTGGCAAGTAGATCTCCATTGAATCTGTGCCAAGACATTGGCACTTGATTGTATCTGTTCTATCTCTCTTTCACTGTATTCCATGTTTTCTTTATCTCTATATTCACACATCATTTATCAAACACTTAGTAGAAATATTAAATGTTTCGATAGATTTCATTTACCATTCTCTATCTATTTTCGTTCACCCATTAGTCACTTTCTCCATGATGTTTTCTTAATCTCTTGATGAGAAATATGAATCACTAAGAACTTAATATATATTAAAGTTATCAAATACGTTTAGCTAAAGCATGCTAAACGACATCTTCACTTGTGAGAGCAGAAGTGAAGATGTCATTCTGATCTATCGAGAGAAGGTCAGAAGAGTGCGTTAACTAAAGAAAGTAGTACTTCTAGACATGGAAGCAACCTTGCGTTCATTACGTTAGACTTTGTTTCACTACAGACATGTTGGAAACGCAGCCGATCACTGAAAGGTGTACGCCAAGAGAAGAGCGGAACAATATTTGTACCTTCAATTCGATTAAGAACTTGCGTTGTTTGTAATACTTATCTTTCTCTTTCTAATCTGTTTACAAGAATTGTCGTCGCATTCCACGTCTTTGCACAACCTTCATAGCTAGCCTTAAGCCTAGTATCTTGCACATAAACCCTGTATCTTGTAACATCTAGTTTAGGTTTATTGTATTTTCATGTTTTATCGCATCTTACTGCTTTCCTTTATTTTACTGTAATTTACATACTGTACACACTTTTATAAAGAATTGAAAAACCCGGTCGCATATACCATGAACATACCGCAATAACCGGCACCACTTCCCCGTGTTTGAGCTCGGATCACATCGAAAAACTTGCGGTGGAATTACACTTGGTTCCATCGTAAGGAAACTTATGACAATGTAGGGATACTACTTGAGCATCTCTAATTAACGCATAAATAGTAGTAGTATCGTATCATCATGAGCATTGAATATCATACATACAAATCACATTACATTTACAAACTACAAGTTTCAGGACATACAACTCAACACCAAATGGAGCAATCGCAGTAAAAGTGACATAGAGCCGAGCATGGATCACACGGTGTGAACTCTTAGGGACATGAGAGCTAAAAATAATATATTGTATATATTATTAATCTCTCACTGAAGTGTTCTAATTATTTAGGAATCTCTTGTACTTAGGTATATTTCAGCTAAAAAACACCCAAAGTCTATGTGGTTTATCCAAGTATAACGTTTATATTTGGATTTAATCTACAATGTTTAAGTGATAAAACCATTTTATTACCTCAAACTGCTCACGCATGTTCATAAAATCGGTTAACAACACTCAGTAATTCAGCTAAAATCCCCAGGTAAGAGGTGTTATGTAAACCGTCAACTTAAGTACCTCCAGCCTTAGACAAGATTATAGACCGATTGAGTTTGTAACCGTGTTTTATTAGATAACGACCTATTTTAAGTATTAAAACAAGTTGTTATTAAAACAAGTTGTTATTAAACCTAAGTGAGCATGCATCTTATATTTGTTATAGATTTTAAATGTCTAATTCATTTTATAACTCTTATAAATTATAGACATACTATGACATTCACATAAGCATTCCATACTTTAATATAAAAATTATCTTAAACCTATGAAACCCTAATCATGCATATTATATATATTATAACCAATTTATAACATAATTAATGCATGAAACTGTTAGGAATGTCTTAGAACTCGCAGTTCGTGTTAAACATTCTATTTTATCAATAATAATGACTTGTTGATTTTGCATCTTATTATGAAAATCCAATAAACATATCCTTGGCTATAGTTTAATTGATGTAACTTTATGTAATGACAAAAACAGGATCAAGTTGACAGTATATAGCCTAAATGGTCTAATCAGTATATGGATGAAATTGGGTATCTCATCCTGGTAACATTATTAGATGCAGCCAACTCTGTAGTTGTTAAAAGAAGTTGTAAGTTGCGACAAACAATATGATCCACAAATCATTCATGTTGAGACATGAGAGTAGAAGCATCCAAAGAAATTTTGCATATAGACTGGACCACAAAAATAGTTACTTTTCTTTATAACGACCATTTACTGTTAAAACTAACTATTTCATTTAATATGTAACCTAGGTTAACTCGATCTTAAACCTGAGCTGGCTATGAACTTCTGTTTGTTTGGGATTATCCTTTGATCTGCAAACAATGAGAGTAGTCCAACAACACTGCTAAAAAAGCTTACCATTTTGGGGATAAGACAGGATGAACAACTGGGAACATAGCCTTGCAAGATGGAATTCACTCCTACCCTATTCAAGGTTAGCAGATAGGTTGTTCTCTTAAATACTGATTCCAGGTCTTGAACAATCGGGCCCCCACCTTCTCATGATAGAGAAAGGATTTGATTCATAAAGATTATGAATAAGAATTGTTCATTAGAGGATCAGTAGGAACTTAAGGAACAAGATATATTCACAGGGGTAAAACAGTATTTTTGACCTAGCTGTGATTACGAACAACCTGTAAAGGATCGACTTACTGATTATGGTTATTAAGTGGACATAATATATCTACGGTGAGAGGAGTTCAACTATGGGCTATAGTGGAGTGTCCCTTTAATTAACGAACGGGGGTTATATCGGACTAATGAGTTCAGCCGATTAATCTTGAATCGTTGGAGCTCATGATCTATAGGTCCGCGAGGTCTCTCTACTAGCTCGTAAATGGATAAGCTTTAGAGTAGCTTGAGAAATTAATTTGAAATGTTCAAATTAAATGGAACAAGAAAATATATATTTAAATATGATTTAAATATATGAAGATGATTATTGTGCAAAAATTAATTTAATATTTGATATTAAATTAATTATTATTTTTTAACTTAATTTATGAAATTAATTATAGAAAATCATTTTTCAAATTTTATTAATCAAAATAGTTTTGAAATCTGTAATTTTAAAAAAGAAAAATGAAAATTGGTTTTTGCATGTTGCACAAAATGGAGAATGCAGATTTTCCATTATCTTCATCTTCATGCTCACACAAAAGCCATTAACTTCTCTTCATTAATTCTCCAAGCATGAGCTACAAGCTGTGCACTTCACTTCTTTGCATGTTCATCTACAATATATTAAAGGAGTTTGAGTCATTTGAGAAGAAGAAAATGTAGAAATTTTGAGAGAAAATCTATGTGAGAAGAAAGTGTTTTTCTTATCCAGCTGTTGTGTGTTCATTGTTTTTCACCTTTTCAAGCTGTCCTTGAGTCCCAAAACTCTGTCTAAACCTCCAAGAGGATAGTAGGGAAGACTTTTAGGTGGTTCACAGTGATTTTTGGTGAAGACTGCTGCTATACACTCGGTTTCTTGGAGAGTTCATCAATGGTATGATCTTAAACCCTCTTTTAGAAAAGCATGCTTTAGTTTCTACCAAAATTAGTGAATTTGAATGCTTATAGATTCTTGATACTTCGGCTATATGTTATTTAACTCTTACATAAACATGTTTTGCTATGGTGGGATTTTAAATCTACATGACATATAATATGCACATAGATGTTTAATTTAAATATAATATACATCACATACATAAAATATTCAAACAACGCTTATATGGACTAACTTTGGCATCTTAAGCAAGAAAAAATTAATTTATTACAAAAAAGAAAATAAAAAATAGCTTGAAGAAGCCTTTGAACCGCTCGAACCGACCTGAATTGGACTCGAACCACCCGAACCGACCATCCCTTGCTCCGAAAGAGGCTGAACTGGTCCAAATTTTGGTTGAACCTGACTCCATGCCACCAAATCGATCAAACCAAACTGCTCCCATGAACCAATTCACGTGTGCACGCATTCTAGGCTGGGATGAGTAGCGTTGCAATGCATCAGCTTCGTGAAGAACAAAGTTGCAACATTGTCTGGCAGTGGTTTCAGCTCCGAAAATTCCAGCTGATCTTACTTGCTATCTTCAATTATAGCCTATTTTCAACTCTATTGCCTCTAATAAAATTACAGACTCTTAATCATACATTAAGGCTCATCAATCAAGAGCCAATTACAAATTTAACAACCAAATCAAAGAGAAATCCAATGCCAAAGTTGAATTAAAACCATATCAGTCAACCAAACATGCAATGCTAGAATTTCATCCACCAAACTCAAATTAACTTTAATTGAGTGCTTAAATCATGCTCTAATACCAATTGATAGAGTAATGAGGCATAAAATGAAAGCTAACAGAATCATTAAGCACTCTAATTACACTTAATTTAAGTCCAACGCATGTTGAAAACAGTTTTAAAATAGAAAGAGGGTTCCATCATGTATATCCTTGAAGATTCACTTAATCTTTGCTATATCCACGAAATTGAATCTCCAAATCTCCAGTAGACCACCAGGATGATCTTCTCTACTATTCTCAGACTTAAATTGATTCATGAAAACTCATAATTGAGAGGGATTAAGTTGGCTTTTGAGAGCTTGAGAGTAAAAATGGTTTTTGCAGAAATTTCACAAATTTCAGACTGCATGTCCCCAATATTCTAAAATATGGAGTATTTATTAAGTTGATTCATGCAAGCACTCACTCAATCAGGTAATACACACTTCAATTAGCACTTAAATGGTGAGCAAGGTGATAAAATGTGGATTAATCCACTCAATATCTCATTTTTGGGATAAATCCACTAATATTTCCATTTTCAATTTAAATTAATTTAATTTAAGAATAAATTAAATCTTAATTCAATTTCTGTAAATTAAATTTAAAAATGAAAAACATGATTTTAATTTTGATTAATTAATTAAACAACATTAATTAATTAATAATTTGATATCAAATATTAAATTAACACCTAATTCAAAACATGAATCCTATTCATGTAATCAATATTTAAATATTTAAACTCTCCAATTACGCTTAATTTCAATAAAATTAAACGTTAATTAATCGGATATAATTATCCAAACCCTAAATTTCGAATTGGAATGTTACAAATTTGCTCAATTTTCTAATCCAAGGTTTAATCTTTTATAAGCTAGTAAAGGGACCTTATGGATCTATAGATCATGAGCTCCAACGATTTGAGATTAATTGGTTAAACTCTTTAATCTGAATTAACCAATATTCGTTAACTACCAAGACACACCACTATAGCTCGATGGTTGCACTCTCCTCACTATAGATATATTTCTATCTACTTGATTTAACCATAATCAGTAAGTCGATCGTTCGTATTTACAGCTAGGTCAAAATTATCGTTTTACCCCTATAAATACATCTTGCCTCTTAAGCTCCCACCGATCCTCTATTGAAAAATTGGTTTATAGTCCAACTAATAAATCATGTCCCTCTCGGCCATGAGAAGTTGGGGCCCCTTTGTTCAATACCAGGAATCAATACTTAAAAGAACAACATATCTGCTAACTTTAAAATAGGTAGGAGTGGATTCCTTCTTGCAGGACTATGTCCCGAACAATCTATCTGGTCTTATCCCAAATTGGGAGGATTATTGAGTAGAGCTATTGAACTACTCTCACCTACATAGATCAAAGGATAATCCCGAATATACAAGAGCTCATAGTTAGCACAAGATTAAAATCGAGTTACCCTAGGTCATCGAATTGAAATAGTCAGTTTTAATAGTAAACGGTCGTTATAAAGAAAAGTGACTATTTCGTGGTCCGGTCTTATGCAAACATCTTTTGCATAGGATACCTCCACTCGCATGTCTCCACATGATTGATTTCGAGATCACATCATTTGTATCAGTATACAAAGTGGGTCACATTCATAGTGTCTCCAGGATGTGGTACTTAATCTCATCCATATACTTATACAACTTTTTAGGCCATATACTATAACTTGATCCTCTTTTATGTCTCTACATAAAGTTAAAGTATTCATACTATAGTCCTAGGTTCATTTATTGGATTTTTATAACAGCATGCAATTTCAATAATACTTTTATTGATAAATAGAATATGTTTCCATGATTATGACCTGCGAGTTTTAGGACATTCCCAAAAATTTCTGTCTCTGAAGCCTTTGAATGCTTCAAAAGCTTGCTTCCATTAAGCAGCTTCATGGATCCAAGGAAGAAAGGGCCCGAGAAATATGAGAAATTTTGCATACCTTAACGAGAAAACGACATCAAGCAATCAATGTTAAAAATTTGCGCTTCCTGGAGGCAGCCAGGTGAATAATTTACTTTCTTTCTTTTATTGCTTTCCTAGCTTAGTTTTTATTTTTAATTTGGTAAATTTCCTCTCCTTGGTCCTGAAGAAGAAAGAAGAATCAGATGGAAGTTGTCCTCTTGCCCACCACCCCACGCACGATAACATTATCAGGGGAGTTTTCTATTCCCTTGTTTTATTTTTCATAGAGCTTTATTTAGGGATACACTGGGGACAATGTATCATTTTAAATTGGGGGTGGGGTACTCGTTGGGTAGTATATTTTAGCTTTGGATCCTTGAGCGTTGTGCTTGGACAATGTTGTGTGCTTAATTGTTTTTTCTGCTTGTTATGATGATAGTTTATAACGCACTCTTCTTGTGATAAAATTTTGATAGGTCTTTAAAGGATGTATATTTCTATGTAGTTCCCCCAAAATTCTGTTGATTATTTGCTTTAAATGCTAATTTTGTACGTAAAATGGTCCCTAAGGAGTTTAGGAGTCATTAATAGAAAATTAGGCCAAAAGGATAAAAAATAACCAAGAAAATCACCAAATTGAAGAGAATCAAGTAAACACCAAAATGCCATCGAATACCTGATGACATGCAGAAATGCATGTCATCTTAGGCCTTTTACTTAGAATTATGAAGGTTGTTAAGCAGAATATGTGACAATTATGCTAGGAATTCACGAGAAAGTGAGCTTGCATCGATCAGCATGATGAATCTTGGCTAACCCATTATTATGCGTTATTATGAGTTCAATGTTCTATTTTTGTACCTAAAATAGAAAGTGGACGCAAATGCGGAAACCGGACCACCGCATAGATGACCGCATGCGGAGAAACTCTCCATCGCAAAGGTGAAGGAGTCGATCAACGCTTGGATGTTGCGATAATCAGTCGTATGCGTCCATCGCATGGAAGTTGCACTCCTCAAGCGATTGCGGTGGTTTCTACATTGCGTTTAAGAGTTAAATGCATTTGTGGATGTGTTGATGAATTTTTATGGGATGATTGCCTCTGTTTAAACCTTTCTTTTCGATTACAAAGTGTTAATTTGTAAGGGTCCCTGTGTTTTTGGCCATAATTAATAAGCAATCGAGTTTGTAGTTTAAAGTATTTGAGTTTGTTGAGTCGTTCATGATGAAGTTTCGAAGCATGGAGATGAAGTTCTCATTGAGGAAGTAGACCAAAAGTTGGTCATATCGTGTAGCCTCAGGTAAACGATTGTTGATATTTGACCAAACGATCATGTAGAAAAGTTCTGCTCGATCGTGTAGTATTTACTAAATGATGGGGTAAAGCGTTTACTCTATTGCAGGGCATTGGTTGCTCAATCGCGTGGACGCTAGAGGTAAACGATCGTATAGAGCATTTGATGCTCATCGTTTAATAAAAGGTTTGCGCACTAAATGATCGTGTAATTAGCATGTGATAACTGGTAGAAATACAAGTTATTTATGTTAGGTTATATGTCATAAAACTCGCAGTTTGTAAAATGATAAACATTTTCTATTATCAATATACTTGTTATTGATCTCATAAATTGTAGGAAAGTCTAAATCAAATAAACCAAGACCCATGACTATTGTATGAGTACTTGCACTTTATGTGGAGGCATAAGAGTGGATCGAGTTCGAGTAAATAGTCAAAATGATCTATGATACATGAATGAGGTTAGGTACCTTATTCTGGTAATACCATTGGATACAGCCTACTCTGTAGTTGTTACAAAGAGTTGTAAAGTGCTACATACGATGTGATCCTAATTCGTACATGTTATGACATGAGGAGTGGGGGCATCCTATGCAATGAGTTTGCATAAGATCAGGACCAAGAAATAAGTCACTCTTACTTTATAATGTTGTTTACTGTTTAAGACTGACTATTTCACCTAGATGAACTAGGTAACTCGATCTTAATCCTGAGCTAAATATGAACTTCTGTTTATTCGGAATTGCCCTAGATTTGCATAGTTGAGGGTTGGCTCAACAGCGCCGGCTCAATAATACTCCCATTTCAGGGGTAAGACCGAATAGATAGCTAGGAACATAGGTGAAAGGTGGAGTTCACGCCTACCCGATTTAGGGATAGGAGAAAGGTTGTTCTCTCAAGTATTGAATCTAGGTCTTGAACAAGGGGCCCCACCCTCTCACTGGGCTGAGAGAGTTTAGTTTGGTGATTGGATCACAAACCAGTTGTTCATTAGAGGATTAGTAAGGACTTGAGAAATAAGACGTAATCTCAGGGATAAAATAGATATTTGACCCAGCCGTTATTACGAACAACCTGTGAAGGGTCGACATGCTGATTATGGTTAATTCATGTGGACATAATACATCTACAGTGAGAGGAGTGCAACTATGGGCTTTAGTGGAATGACCCATTAGTTAATGAATGGGGATTAATTTGGTCTAATGAGTTTAGCCAATTAATCTCGGATCGTTGGAGCCTATGATCTGTAGGTCCGCGAGGTCCCCCTACTAGCTCGTAACGGACTAGCTCTAGAATAGCATGATAAGATAATTTGAAATGTTCAAATTAAAATTAAGGGATTTAGTAATTATATGAGATATAATTATATGTTTAATTTTAGAATTAAACGGAATAGGAGAATTTATATACTTAAATATGATTTAAATATATAAAGATGGATATGTGTTAAAATTAATTTAATATTTGATATTAAATTAATTAAATTTTATTTATTAATTAATTTATGAAATTAATTAATTTTTCATTTTTAAAATCAAATAGATCTTTAAATCAAAATTTTATTTTTAGATAAAATTGAAAAAATTGGAAAACAAAAACACAAAATAGAAAAATGGATTTTTCCATTATCCATCACCAACTAGCTCACACATATAGCAATATATTTGCCTTGTGTTCTCCAAGCATGAGCTGCAACACATGAAACTCTTCTCTTTGCATGTTGATCTGCAATATAATAAAGAGATTGGAGTGAATTCGGGCATGCAATCTACAGAATTTTGAGAGAAAATTCGGTTTGAAGAATGGTTCTTCAACAAAGGTTGCTGCAGTGAGTTTTTCTCTTTCATCCCTTGTTTCAAGCTTGTTTTGAGTCACACAACTCAATCTAGAGCACCAAGAGAATAGTGGGGAAGATCTTGAGGTGGTCTACAACAAGATATGCAAAAGATTGCAGCTCGAGATGGAGCTTTGAAGAAGTTCTACAAAAGGTATGTCTTGAAACCCATTTTTCTACAAAAGCATGCTTTATATTATGCCAAAATTAGTGAATTTGAATGCTTAGATGATCCTTGTGCTTCCACTTATATTGATACAATCCTACAATTGGTATCAGAGCATCATATAAGCATTCAATTTGGTTTAATTTTGGTTTGGTGGGTGTTTTATATGAGAAATATGAAACTGGTGCACTAATATGGTTTTCTGAGATTTGGCTGTTTATTTCTCTTTAATTTCTCATTTAAATTTGTAATTGTCTCTTGCTTGATGAGATTTAACGTGTTCTCAAGAGTTTTTAATTTATTTAGAGTCATTAGAGTTGAAATTAAGCTGTAAATTGAAGAAACAAGCGAAGAGGCTAAGTTGCAGTACCAGAAAATCAACCTTTGTTCTTATTGTCGCTAAGGTTCTAGAATCTAAATGATCGTCTAGCTCCAGACACTACACGATGTGAAGAAAAGCTAGATGATCAACGATCTTGCAAAATGCAAGACGATGGTCGTCATTGTTAAACGATGAGACTTAGCAAAATGTTGAACATGTGCAAGGGATGCCTGTTCGACCGGTTCTCTTATGGTCTGGTCCGGTTCGGCTTTGAATGGTTATTGGCTGGTCCGATTCAGACTTAACTAGTCTGGTTCAGATAGTTCTTGTCCGGTTCAAGCTACTTGAGTTCGTTTTGGAGCGATTCGAGCAGTCTCGGAGCGGTTGGAAGCTGTTTTGTAATAGTTAGGCTTCTGCTTGCTTGTTTTTTTGCCAAAACTAAAAGCATATCAGTATGTGTTTAATTATTTATGCATTTGATGTATGTTATAGTTAAATAAATCTTGTATATACATATAGTATGCCATTTAGATTTAAAATCCCACCATAGGAAGCATGTTATATGCATTGAAAGTATGTTATAATTGTTATAATATATAGTATGCATGTTAGGGTTTCTTGTATTTAATATAAATGTTATATTAAATTTGAATGCCTCATGTGACGTTTTATGAATGAATGTAGCCATGTCGAAAGTTTTTTATAAGTTGTTATAAAATTGGGTTAGAGATTTAAAATCCATAAACAACAGCTCCATGTTCACGTAGGTTGACCACCTGTTTTAATTGTTAAAACTTATAAAACCTAGGTTACAAACTCAACCGGTATATAATCCTGTCTAAGGCTGGGGGTACTTAAGTTAATGGTTTACGGAACACCTCCTACCTGGGGATTATGGCCGAATAATTGAGCGTTGGTAATCGTTTTTATGAGCATACGTGAGTGATGTGAGGTAATAAAATGGTTTGTCACCTAGACATCGTAGGTTAAAATCCAATTATAAGAGTTATACTTGGTTAAACCATATAGACTTAGGGTTGTTTTATTAGCCAAAAAGAGCCTAATATCAATATACCCAAATAGAACACTTCAGTGGTAGTTTAATAACTTCTATATGATAGGGTTGTTAGAAAACTTCAATGGGAGACTAATAACATATATGATACGTTATTTTTAGCTCTCACGTCTATAAGAGTTTACAATTCAGATTTAAGCGGTACTTCGTGTCACCTTGGAAGTGACCTCCTTACGGATATTATTTTTTAGCTTAAATCTAGATTTTAGTGAATAAGAGTAATTTGTTCAAATATAAGTCTATTATACGATAAATAGATTTCAACTACCACGTCTCCACATAGTTTAAACCATGAGATCATATGACGCTTCGTGTCACCCTAGAAGTGGCCTCCTTACGGAGAGTGTTTTGTATGAGTCAATATCAAGGTAAACGGAGGAAGTAGTTCATAGTAAGTGGGTGAAGGATATGTGTCAATATATCCTACGGTCTCCTCCATTAGTCTGCACCATGAGATTCCTATGTTGCACCTGCTGGTTAGCTTTAAGCGGACCTTTGCTAGTCGTTTAGCGATGGCTCTCCCCATGGAGGGTTGTCACATAGGATTCAGAACAACCCAGGCTTTAGTAAAATGAATAGGGTCTTATAGTTCCGTCTTGGATGTTGTCTTCTATTTCGGAGGCAAATTCATACCGTCCTATTGGATCCGAAAATGGCGGATCACACTTACAAGAATTACTACATTGGTAGTAAAGATCTTGATAGAAAACGATAACTAAACGACTATAGGAATAAGAGTTATTCCGGAGACAATAGAAATAAGAGTTATTCCGAGGATAGTGTTTGGTCAAAATTGTTTGTTTTAGTGAAGGAGTATCTGACTGCCCTACGGTAGCACATATTCTGACTCACTAAAATATCGTTGCAAATAAATAATGGTTATGGGCACATTATTACATTTTACTAAAACTTGATTTTGGATTTAGTTACAATTTGCTAATTAGAATTTGTTTGAAATTTATCAGCATGTCGAATTCTAGAATACTCGCTTCCGATGTACATAATAGTAAAATCAAATCAACAAACAAATTACTAGCGGTTGATTATACCAAAAGAGTTTTAACAGGATTGTCCTCTATCTTCCAATTCATATGAAATTATGAATTATGTAGATGAGAATGCTGAATTCGAACAACAAGATAAATATGATTTACTTGTTATTGAAGCATGTTTAGTGGAAAACGATAAAATCTGGATAATTGGTTCAGGTGCCACTAATCATGTATGTACTATCTCACAGGAAACAAGTTCCTGGAGATAATTGATAAAAGGTGAAACAATCTTTAAGGTAGGGACTAGGGAGATTGTTTCAGCTAAAGCAGTGGGAGATATGAAGTTATTTATAAGAGATAAGTACATTTATTTGAAAAATGTATATTATATTCCTTCTATGAAAAGGAATCTAATTTCTGTCTCCTGTTTGCTAGAATAAAATTATAAAGTTTATTTCGAAAATGGTGAAGTGTTCATCAAAATGGGAAATAAACAAATTTGCTCTACAAAATTAGAAAATAACTTGTACATGTTAAAACCAACTGAGGTCAAAGCTGTTCTGAACATAGAGATGTTTAAAACTACTGGGACTTATAAGAAGAGGAAGATTTCTCCAAATGCCTATCTTTGGCACTTAAGACTGGGTCAAATAAATCTCAACAGGATTGAGAGATTGGTTAAGAACAGTAATCTAAATAAGATGGAAGACAGTTCATTACCACCATGTGAGTCTTGTCTTGAGGGTAAAATGACAAAAAGATCTTTTTCTGGAAAAGATCTTTTCTGGAAAAGATCTTAGAGCCAAAGAACCTCTAGAGCTGATTCACTCAGACCATTGTGGGCCTCTAAATGTTAGAGCAAGAGAAGGATATGAATATTTCATCAGTTTTATTGATGATTATTCCAAGTATGGGCATGTTTACCTAATGCACCAAAATTCTAAAACTTTTGAAAAGTTCAAAGAGTATAAGGCTGAGTTTGAAAACCAATTAAGTAAAAAGATTAAAACACTTCAATTGGATCGAGGTGGTGAGTATTTCGACATAGAATTCTAGAACTATTTGATAGAACATGGAATTCAGTCTCAACTCACAACCCCTGGCACACCTCAGTAGAACGTGTGGCAGAGAGGAGAAACAGAACCTTATTGGACATGGTACGTTCCATGATGAGTTTACGCTCAATTACCAAATTCTTTTTGGGGACACGTAGTTGGGACTGTAGTGTATATTTTGAACATAGTTCCCTCGAAAAGCATTTATGAAATGCCTTATTAGCTCTGGATAGGACGTAAAGGAAATTTACGTCACTTCAGGATTTTGGGTTGTCCAACACATGTTTTGGTGCAAAATCCTAAAAAGTTAGAACATCATTCAAAAGTATGTCTATTTGTAGGCTACCCAAAAGAAACAGAAGGTGGTTTCTTTTATGATCCTCAAGAAGATAAAGTGTTTGTATTGACAAATGCAACCTTCCTGGAGGAAGATTATATAAAGAACCATCAACCTCACAGTAAACTAGTAATAGAAGAAATGTCCAGAGAAACGACAAATGTATCAACAAGAGTTGTTGATCGAGCAGGTCCTTCAACAAGAGTTGTTGATAGAGCAAGTCCATCAATAAGAGTTGTTGATGAAACTGATACTTCACATCCTTCTCAAGAGTTGAGAATGCCTCATTGTAGTGGGAGGGTTGTGCAACAGCCTGACCGATACATGGGTTTAATTGAAACTCCAATCATCATACTAGATGATGGTTTAGAGGATCCATTGTCTTTTAATCAAGCAATGAACAATGTGGATAAAGACCATGGATTAAAGCCATGGACCTTGAAATAGAATCTATGTATTTCAATTCTGTCTAGGATCTTGTAGATCAACCGGAAGGGGTAAAACCCATCGGTTGCAAGTGGATCTACAAGAGAAAATGAGACTAAGCTGGTAAGGTACAGACCTACAAAGCTAGACTAGTGGCAAAAGGGTTTATCAAAAGAGAGGGGTTAGATTTTGAAGAAACCTTCTCTCTAGTTGCTATGATAAAGTCTATTAGAATACTCTTGTCCATAGCCACATTTTATGATTATGAAATATGGCAAATGGATGTGAAGACATCTTTTTTGAATGGCTATCTTGAAGAGAGTATCTATATGTCTCAATCAGAAGGGTTTATATAGTAGGGTCAAGAGCAAAAGGTTTGCAAGCTTAATCGATCCATTTATGAATTAAAACAAGCTTCTAGATCTTGGAATATGAGATTTGATGTTGCGATCAAATCTTATGGTTTTGAACAAAATGTTGACGAATCTTGTGTATACAAGAAGATTGTCAACAAAACTGTTGTTTTTCTCGTGTTGTATGTTGATGATATTCTACTCATTGGGAATGAGGTAGAATATCTACCTGATGTTAAGAGATGGCTTGCTTCACAATTCCAAATGAAAGATTTGGGAGAAGCACAGTATGTTCTTGGAATCCAAATAGTTTGGAATTGCAAGAACAGAACATTGGAATTATCTCAAGCATCTTATATAGACAAGATGTTGTCTAGGTATAAAATACAAAATTCCAAGAAAGGATCTTTACCTTTTAGGCATGGAATTCACTTGCCTAAGGAGCAGAGTCCTAAGACACCTCAAGAGGTTGAGGAGATGAATCGAATTCCATATGCATCTGCAGTTGGGAGTTTGATGTATGCAATGTTGTGTACTCGTCCCAACATATGCTATGCCGTAGGAATTGTTAGAAGATTTCAGTCCAATCCTTGACAAGACCATTGGACTGTTGTTAAAAACATTCTCAAGTATCTTCAGAGAACGAGAGATTATATGCTCGTGTATGGTCCTAAGGATCTGATCCTTACTAGATACACTGATTCTGACTTTCATACCGATAATGATTCGAGGAAATCAACTTCGGGTCAGTATTCACTCTTAACGGAGGAGTAGTTGTGTGGAGAAGCATCAAGCAGAGTTGTATTGCGAACTCCACAATGGAAGCTAAGTATGTTGCTGTAAGTGAATCAGCAAAAGAAACTTAGTTGATCCATTTATGAAGGCCCTCTCGGCTAAAGTGTTCGAGGGTCACCTAGTAGGACTAGGTCTACGAGTTTTGTATAACTAGGGCAAGTGGGAGAATTTATGGGTATTGTAATGCCCTAGTTTATTGTATTTGTATATTTTATTCTCTGCATGTAAATTGAACATTGTATATATTTGTATATATTGATCCATTGGAGTTTTAGTCCAAGTGGGAGTATTGTTGGGTTTTACGTTCTAAAACTCACAGTTTGAAAAATGATAAACATTTTCTATTATCAATATACTTGTTATTGATCTCACAAATTGTATGAAAGTCTAAATCTAATAAACTAAGACCCATGACTATTGTATGAGTACTTGAACTTTATGTTGAGACATAAGAATGGATCGAGTTCGAGTAAATAGTTAAAATGATCTATGGTACATGAATGAGGTTGGGTACCTTATTCTGGTAACACCATTGGATGCGGCCTACTCTGTAGTTGTTACAAAGAGTTGTAAACCGCTACATACGATGTGATCCTAATTCGTACATGTTATGACATGAGGAGTGAGGGCGTCCTATGCAATGAGTTTGCATAAGATTAGGACCAAGAAATAAGTCACTCTTACTTTATAAGGCTGTTTACTATTTAAGAGTTACTATTTCACCTATATGACCTAGGTAACTCGATCTTAATCCTCAGTTAACTATGAACTCTTGTTTATTTGGGATTACCCTTAGATTTTCATAGTTGAGGGTTGGCTCAACAACGCCAACTCAGTAAGACTCCCATTTTAGGGGTAAGACCAGATAGATAGTTGGGGACATAGGGTGCAAGATGGAGTACACGCCTACCCGATTTAGAGATAGGAGAAAGGTTATTCTCTCAAGTACTGAATCCAGGTCTTGAACAAAGGGCCCCACCCTCTCATTTGGCTGAGAGAGTTTGGTTTGGTGATTGGATCACAAACCAGTTGTTCATTAGAGGATCAGTAGGGACTTGAGTAATAAGACGTAATCTCAGGGGTAAAATAGATATTTGACCCAGCTGTTATTACGAACAACCTGTGAAGGGTCGACTTGCTTATTATGGTTAAATCATGTGGACATAATATATCTACAGTGAGGGGAGTGCAACTATGGGCTTTAGTGGAATGACCCATTAATTAACGAATGGGAATTAATTTGGTCTATTGAGTTTAGCCAATTAATCTCAGATCGTTGGAGCCCGATCTTAGGTCCACGAGGTCCCCTACTAGCTCGTAATGGACTAGTGGTGACAAAAATTTAGATTACCAAATCTTCAAGGACTTGATAACTAAAATTAGGTGAATGTAATATGTGATGCATGTTCTTAATGTATGCGTTAATTATCATGCGTCGATGGTCATGCATTGGAAGGAATTATGCGTTAATAAATGTACGCGATTACCATGCATTCCTGTCACAAGTTTTCTTGCGCTCACGCCAAGTATAACGCAAACGCAAGTTGCTCGGGTGATCCAATGTTGAACTCAGGGACTTGTAGCTAAATATATGCGGTAATGTGCATGCGGCGGTTGAATAAAAGAATGATGGGGGGTTTCTATGCTAACACTACTCCTACTCCTAAGTAACAGACAAAGCAATGAGAATATGAATGAGAGGTAGAGACACGACAACCGTTGACGCATAGTAAATGTATGGAAAAAAGATAAAATATGAGGATGTCTTCATCGCAACCTTAGGCTTGACCGCAAGGGCAACCTTAGCCAACACAAGCTATGCGATCATGCTACACACACTTAAGCTTAATTCTAGGACGTATGCAATGTATATGCAATTGTGCCGAGAAGCCTATGCCTAAACCTCCATAACCCACTCACGTGCTCTCACCGCATGAGCGTGATAGCCGCATATCACCACCATATCCTACTTCCTGGACGCATGCAATATCCTATCTGTAGGGTGCATACACTGTGTAATAGAAAACGGAGTTATAACTTGTAGAAATACAATTATTTATACCATTTTATTTAGATTATGCGGCAAAAAGAAGGAAAAGTTGCGTCGACAGTATATAAATTGGCTTAAAAATACGAAAATTGTAAAGTGTCATGAGCACATCCACTAACCCCATTGCGATGGTGAAATGGAATGTCCAAGTCTTTGTTTTGCAGGAAATAGGTCATCGGATGCGACAATTTGCTCGAGGAAAAAAAAAAAAAGAAAGAACCACGCATTATCACAACATGCGGTAATCATTCAAGAACAAAGAAAGAACAACGCAATTGCAATGCATGCAACGATCGATCATGGACTCAAATGATCAACACATTTCCACCGCATGCAGAACCGATAAGAGATTAAAACAATTACATCGCATGCGGCGATCGATCGAAGATGAGAAGAGCAAAGCATTCGCAGGGACTTTTAACAAGTGTACAGCTTTTCTGTTGTACGATTCTAACAAATTGATCGTGGAGCAGAGCGGACATTTCCACTATGCCATAGCAAAAATTATTAGATTTTCAAAGTGGGACCACTAATACAGAAGGAGCCAAGGTCTACAAATAGCTTCCTCAAATTCAATGAAAAGAAGGCTGGTCTGAAGAGACAATTCAGAGAAAATTCGGGAGAATGACGGGACAAGACTGAGAGGTAAGTCTCTGAGAAAGCAATTATTTTCATTCCCGAAGAAGAAGCTCTGTGTGAGAGGTCGCTTCTACCTGGAAAGTAAGTATGAGAGGGAAGCTTTCCACTCCATTTCTTCCACATGCCAACAAGCACAACATCTCCGATCGGGATCTGTGTTAAGACATTGAAGCTTTTTCCGTATTTGTTCTTATTTTCCAATTCATCTACTATGTTCATCTATCTTTAATCTTTCATTCACCATCTGTAAAAAACTCTGATCTCTAGATTTAAATATCATTATCGTATTCATCATCATCTCTCTGTTCTTTTCCATACATTCATCATCCATTTTCTCCATCATGTGTAATTAATCCCCTGGGAAAAGGGGGAGGATTAAGCGAGTGAGTTAATCATTGTTAAGGAAATCGGCTAAGTTTAGCTAAAGCATGCTCAACGGCATCTTCACCTGTGAGAGCAGAAGTGAAGATGTTATTCTGCCTATCGAAAGAAGGTTGGAAGAATGTGTTAACTAAAGCGAGAATTATTTCCAGAGATGGAAACAACCTTGCGTTCATCACGTTTATCCCTATTTCACCATAGACATATGGGAACGCAGCCGATCACTGAAAGGTATAAGCCAAGGGAAAGCGGAACCTTAGTTGCATCCCCAACAAGATTGATGAACTTGCAATGTCCTTTCCCTCAATCCATTCTCTTTTTGATCCATTCACAAGACTTGCCACCGCATTCATTAGATTCTTTTGCACAACTTTACAGCAAGTCCTCAACCTGTATATCAATAGTTTAGTCATTTATTTTATCACCGCAATTTACTTTATTGCAATTTATTTACCATCGCATTTTATTCTTTACCGCAATTTACTTTTCATCGCAATTTACTTTTCTACAAACACAATTCATTATTCTTTATTTTAACCTGTCGCATATACCACATTAGTATTGCATTAATCACAAAAATCCCCGTGTTCAACCTCAGATCACTCTTAGAAACTTGCATTGGAATTATACTTGGTTCCAGCATAAGAAAACTTTTGACAAGCACTACACGAATGCATACTACGAAGCATTTAAGCATCATCGCATACATTTAGAACGTAGTATCACAATATCATAAGTCATAGCGCATAACAAGCATAATCATTCATTTTTAAATCAACGCATAAATTTCATCTATCAAGGTTTTGGTGCCGTTGCCAGGGACAAGAACTTGAATCATTCATCAACGAATAAATTTTGTCTATCAAGTTTTTGGCACCATTTCTGTGGATTGCAATTCTTTTTTTATGTTGAATATTTTTGTGGTAATTTGCAGGACAGATCTCTGTTGTACTGTCTGTTTAACGCGGAGAGCAAACTGATAGTTTATGAGTACTGGGAAAAACTAGAATTCGAAGCCGACCCAGAGATTGAGCATACTTTTCGCGCACGAGCACGCCAGAACCGTAAAGCGAAGAAGGAACATGGCTAACAACGATAGGCCCAAGGGGAATCAAGGGGTTAATCGGCCAGCGCAAGATCCTATTTTTCTGGCAGCCGACCGCAATATCCCAATGAGGAACTATGCGGCCCCCAATCTATATGACTTCTCGCCCAGAATTGCAAGACCCACGGTACAGAATAATGCAAGATTTGAGATAAAGTCAGTCATGCTACAAATGATCCAAATGTAAGGCAATTTGGAGGTCTACAAGGAGAAGACCCACACGCACACTTGACAAGCTTTGTTGAAATGTGCAACACATTCTCCATTCCTAGTGTGACTCTGGAAGGAATTAGACTGTACCTCTTCCCGTATACACTTCGGGATGAGGCAAAGAGGTGGGCTCATTCATTAAAGCCGAATGAAATTAATTCTTGGGACCAGTTGGTCAAGAGATTCATGAAGAAATTTTTCCCGCCCGCAGTTAACGCAAGAAGACGGAGGGACGTGTTAAATTTTGAACAGATGGAAAATGAGACTCTCAGTACCGCATGAGTGCGATTCAAAAAATTGGTAAAGAATTGTCCGCACATCGAGATTCCTAATTGCGTTATGATGGAAACCTTTTACAATGGCCTAGACAGATCAACGCAATCTGTTGCTGATGCCTCTGCAATAAGAGGATTCATGGACAAAACGTACACTGAAGCCAAGATCATCTTGGATCGCATTTCGCAAAACACAGATAACTGGGTAGACGACGGGTATGGGGAAGAGGCCCAGAGAGAAGAAAAGCAGAAAGTGCCATTGTACTTGTGGATACAATGACTACCTTGGCCACCCAAATGGCTGCAGTAACCTCTCTTCTCCAAACGATGGCGATTAATCAGGGAATCTTCTCCTAGGGTGCAGCATAAGCTAATGCATTGGCACAAGTGGCAGCGATAAGCTGTACACAATGCGTAGGGGGTCATTTAGCAGAAATGTGCCAATCAAACCCACAGGCAGTGTACTCTATTTAGAATAACCCGTACAGCAACACATACAACCCGGGTTGGCGAAACCATCCCAACTTTAGTTGGGGAGGGAACAATGACCAGGGAGGCCAGAGGAATCTACAAAACAATTCTAGGAATCGAGGAAACCCTCCGGCTTTTCATCAAGGTCTGAATCAGAGTCACCAACAAAGTAGGCAATCGCACAACCAACCTTCCTCATCCAACACCTCTATAAATTCATCATCCTTGGAAGCTCTGCTGAAGCAGTATATAAAGAAAAATGATGCGGTTATGCAATCACAAGCATCTTCCATAAGGAATTTAGAGGTCCAGGTAGGGCAATTGGTAGCCGAGCTTCAAAATAGAACACAGGAAAGCTGCCCAGTAATTCAAAAGCCCCCAGATCTCATGGGAAGGAGCAATGTAAGTAGTGACATTGTGCAGGCAAGTCTGACCGTTTGTAGGGACATGGATTGTGGTAACCCTGAAGAACTTTTTCAATCAGCATCCCTATCACTATCTTTATTGCTTTCTTTACTGCTTTCTTTACTGCTTTCATAAATTAGTTTATTGCATTGTTATTGCATTATTAAAATTAGTTTATTGCTTACATTAATTTAATTTCATGCCTAGTTCAATTTATTTCCATTCTAGCCTTAGTTTGCGTTGATCTCAAAATTCTGTGAATGAACATTAAAAAAATGAACACCGCAACGTCTTATCAACTTGGTTTTAGGATAAGCATTGCGATGTTGATGATACCATAAAATAACATCCAGTATGCATTGCGATGACGGGTGTATCTGGCTTTAATAGATACACTTTGCGCCCATCTTCCACAAATGCATTGCATTGACGGATGAGTTACGTGCGTATGTACACTGCGCCCGTCCTCAACAAAAACGCACTATGTTGATGGTAGTGTTGCGCTGGTAGAAATACCATGCGCCTGTCCTCCAAAAACGTGTTGCGTTGAGGTGTGTTACGCTAATGCATACGTTGTGCCCATCCTACGCAAATATACATTTGCGGTAACGGATGCATTGCGTTGATCACTTAACATTGCGCCCATCCAAATAAAAAAATGATAAAATATTCATGGCGAGAGTAGTCGAATCGCTTCAACGTCCGAGGGAATTATGACTTAGCAGACGAAAGGACATCCTTTTTGCTAAATCACAATGGGAGGGGCATGCGACAGGCTTTTTGGAATACCGAAGCCTGCCACGCAGCGATTGTGTTGGGCCCATCAAGGCCCAACCTATAAATTACACCTCCTTCAACTGAGGAGCTCATTTGCATCTCTTCGCGAAAGACAAAAACCCTAAGAACTTCTCTCTGCATACCCATCCCCTTCCGAGTTTTCTTCCTAAGACCAAAAGTTTTCCAACTTCTTTCACTTCACTGAAAAAATGGCCAGACAATCTTCACACTCTTCTTCCCAACCATCGTCCCCTTCCCTAGCCCCCGTCACCGTACGGGAGACGGCTTTCCTTGCTACCAGCTGTCGCCTCGCCGCCCAGCCTAAGCCTTCCCCAAGAATCGGCGAAAAACCCTGGCAAAAGACCTCTATAGCCGAAAAGAGGGGGTGTCAGTGCAAGCTAGAGCATCAGCGCAACCACAAGTTTTACCGCATACCAGATTGGTTGTGTCTGAAGACAAAGAAGACCCTGACATCATCCCTCTTATGCAGTGTCACAAGGAGAATGTGTCGTAAGGGTCTACAAGTGATCCAAATTTCTTTCAACGCATAGCAGAGGAGGAGGAGAAAAGAAAAAAAGAATTAGAGGAGAAGAAAGAAAGGATGTCACGTGTGCACCAAATCATCGCATCAGGCAATTTGGCCAAAAAACTTCACGATGAGGCGGTTCGTCGTGACAACGCAAGAGTGGAAGAAGAAAAAAGAAGAAGGCTCGAGGACGAGCAGCGCATTTTGCTTGCCTCGGAGCAATTTGAAAGAGAAATGAGAGAAGAAGAAGAAAAAGAAAAGAAGGAGAAGGAGGAGAAGGAAAGATGCCGCAAAGCAAATGTGCAGCGTGTCAGAGAAAGTAAGAGAAAAGAAGTGGAGGAATGGAAAAGGGAAAAAGAAGAGCAACACAAGGCGAGAGAACGCAAAAAAAAACAAAAATCCCGCCTTGCGTCTACTCAAGAAAAAGGCAAACCTAAAGTTGAGAGCAGGGAGCTTGTGTCAACTAGGAGGCACTCAGCAACCAATAGAGAAAATGATGACTTATGGATGGAAATGGGCTTCTTCCCTGCGTCAGCGCCACTACCAGATCTGATCACCAGTGTTGTGGTGGAACATGGGTGGGAAACTTTCTGCCAATGTCCATCCATCGTCATTCCTATGATAGTGAGGGCCTTCTATCATGGCCAACTCCTTGACACTGAAGATGCGATGATCATAGAAGGGAGGGTAGTGCCATTCAGCGAAAAGGATATCAACGAACTCTATAAGTTGAAGGACCTCTTGGAAGCACTGAGTAACAAGTTGATTGATGATCTTGAAGAAGAGCATATGGAGGATGCGCTAAAGGTATTAACGCAACCGGGCACCAAGTGGTTGGTGTCATTAAAAGGAAAAAGAACCCTCGCCTCTAACAGGCTGCTCCTAGAAGCGCGACTTTAGGTTTATTTGGTGAAATGGTGACTCATCCCAACAATGCATGACAAAACAATTTCCAGGGATCGAGTTATGGCCACATACTACATAGCGCGCGACATTTCGATCGATGTAGGCAATCTCATTACGAAGCAGATTCGAGGTATTGTTGGCTATGTG
>NC_052358.1:28039009-28044527 GCF_009727055.1 Benincasa hispida
TTTGGTTGTGTCTGAAGACAAAGAAGACCCTGACATCATCCCTCTTATGCAGTGTCACAAGGAGAATGTGTCGTAAGGGTCTACAAGTGATCCAAATTTCTTTCAACGCATAGCAGAGGAGGAGGAGAAAAGAAAAAAAGAATTAGAGGAGAAGAAAGAAAGGATGTCACGTGTCACCAAATCATCGCATCAGCAATTGGCCAAAAAACTTCACGATGAGGCGGTCGTCGTGTGACAACGCAAGAGTGGAAGAAGAAAAAAGAAGAAGGCTCGAGGACGAGCAGCGCATTTTGCTTGCCTCGGAGCAATTTGAAAGAGAAATGAGAGAAGAAGAGAAAAAGAAAAAAAGGAGAAGGAGGAGAAGGAAAGATGCCGCAAAGCAAATGTGCAGCGTGTCAGAGAAAGTAAGAGAAAAGAAGTGGAGGAATGGAAAAGGGAAAAAGAAGAGCAACACAAGGCGAGAGAACGCAAAAAAAAAACAAAAATCCCGCCTTGCGTCTACTCAAGAAAAAGGCAAACCTAAAGTTGAGAGCAGGGAGCTTGTGTCAACTAGGAGGCACTCAGCAACCAATAGAGAAAATGATGACTTATGGATGGAAATGGGCTTCTTCCCTGCGTCAGCGCCACTACCAATCTGATCACCAGTGTTGTGGTGGAACGAGGAAACTTTCTGCAACATCTCATCGTCATTCCTATGATAGTGAGGGCCTTCTATCATGGCCAACTCCTTGACACTGAAGATGCGATGATCATAGAAGGGAGGGTAGTGCCATTCAGCGAAAAGGATATCAACGAACTCTATAAGTTGAAGGACCTCTTGGAAGCACTGAGTAACAAGTTGATTGATGATCTGAAGAAGAGCATATGGAGGATGCGCTAAAGGTATTAACGCAACCGGGCACCAAGTGGTTGGTGTCATTAAAAGAAAAAGAACCCTCGCCTCTAACAGGCTGCTCCTAGAAGCGCGACTTTAGGTTTATTTGGTGAAATGGTGACTCATCCCAACAATGCATGACAAAACAATTTCCAGGGATCGAGTTATGGCCACATACTACATAGCGCGCGACATTTCGATCGATGTAGGCAATCTCATTACGAAGCAGATTCGAGGTATTGTTGGCTATGTGAGAGATCAATACTTCTTCCCGTGGACAATTTCGAGCCTATGCCTCTTCTGTGGGCGAAGGCATTGACGAAGAGCCCATGCCAGAAGTTCACGGGATCATCCACCCGAAGATCCTGAGAATGCTTCTCAAGGATTCACCGCATTGCCCCGAGCTTCCAACAAAAACGGCCCTTCATTGATTTAAATGCGCTGCAACAACCAAAACTAAAGAAGCAGTGCCGCAATGATAAAGGAAAGAAAATCGTCCAAGACAATTCGCCGCAAAGCAAACAACAGTCTACACTTGGACCCTTTACCTTTAATCATTCGCCCACCAAGCCCACAAAATGAGCCCCTTTCCCCTCTTTCCGAGCAATTCACAAACCTCTTCCTTGGTCCTGATTCCAACCCTGCATCTCCAGCAATGTCCCCTCGCTATGCATCTCCACCTTACTTTTCACCCCCATCCCCGCCTGTTGATGACCCATACAGTTTGGGAGCAGGCCCTTCCGCTCAACCTCAAACCAATGCTGGCGATACATCGACGACGCAACCCACCATCGCATCCCTGCTGTTGCCTTAGCCGATATGCGGGTCTTCTTATCTCAACAGCTCACATTCTTCCACCATGCATTAACGGAGTTGCAGGAGAGCAACGTAGAGTTACAAGACAGCAATACAATGTTGCGGCAAGCGATGGTCAATATTCAACGCAACATCTTTACCATTCGCCTGAACCAAAGACAAATGGCCGAGCACAACCATGAGTACTTCAATTTCTTAATGCCTTATCTACAGGTCCCATGGTGCCTCCACATCTACAGCAACCTCTGCAATTTTCAAGAAGCACCACAACGAGTTCCTCTGCAACATCCGCCTCATCAAGAGCCCCTGCCGCAACTCCAAATTTGGGGGTATACCACCTTTTTCATAATTTTGCATTTTTTCTTTGTGCCATCAATTTTTTTTTATAGAAACCTATACCTTGTATTCTTTTTTACATATTTACAATTTGTGTTGCGATATTTATAATTCTTTGTGTACTTAGACAAATTTTATACAACTGAGTAATCATTCTTTCCTTATGCGTTGGCCTCTTTACTTTTATCATCCTTTGTCAATTTATTGCAATAATTCTTTTCTTTTCTTTGCGTTGTTTATTTGCCGCTGCCATGATGAGTAGTATGCATACCCTTAGCAAAAATTTCTTTATACATTGCATTTTCGCCTAACACTTAGACAATTCATCGCAATCGCTCTACTCTACCTTCTTTATTTCAAGACTCTGCTCAAACCTTCTTTTCAAAATATTGACTAAGTGTTTTGTCTTCTCTGTCCAAAACAACGCAATGTGGATCTTACGAATCTCTAAATTTGGGGGTGGGAAAAGGTCTGAGCAGATGCTGTAATATCAGGAAAATGCGTTCATAATCTGTAAAAAAAAAAAAAAAACCAAACTTCGCTGTCAGCGCAAGGGAAAATACCAACTTGATAAGATAAGTCATGAAAGGAACCTGCTCGTAGTTGGATGTTCACATGACACTCGTGGAAACAAGCCAAAACGAAGGTAGGTTTTCCAGGCCCCTCATTGATTTAAATGCGCCGCAACAACCAAACCAAAGAAGCAAGTGCCGCAATGATAAAGGAAAGGAAATCGTCCAAGACAGTTCGCCGCAGAAGCAAATCAGTCTACCCTTTACCTTTAATCATTCGCCCAACAAGCCTGCAAAATGATCCCTTTCCTCTTTTCCGAGCAATTCACAAACCTCGTCCTTGGTCTTGATTCCAAACCCGCATCTCCAGCAATTGTCCCTCGTCATGCATCTCCAACTTTACTTTCACCCCTATCCCGCCTGTTGATGACCCACACAATTGGGAGGAGGCCCTTCTACTCAACCTCAAACCAATGCTGGCGATACATCGACGCGCAACCCACCATCGCATCCCTGCTATTGCCTTAGTCGATATGTGGGTCTTCTTATCTCAACAACTCACATTCTTCCGCCATGCATTAACGGAGTTGCCAGCGAGAGCAACGTAGAGTTACAAGACAGCAATACAATGTTGCGGCAAGCGATGGTCAATATTCAACGCAACATCTTTACCATTCGCCTGAACCAAAGACAGATGGCCGAGCACAACCATGAGTACTTCAATTTCTTAATGGCTTATCTACATGGTCCCATAGTGCCTCCACATCTACAGCAACCTCTGCAATTTCAAGAAGCACCACAATGAGTTCCTCTGCAATATCCTCCTCATCAAGAGCCCCCGCCGCTACTCTAAATTTGGGGGTGTACCACCTTCTCCATAATTTTGCATTTTTTCTTTGCAGCCATTCAATTTTTTTTATAGAAAGCTATACCTTGTATTCTTTTTTACATACTTACAATTTTGGGTTGCGATATTTATAATTCTTTGTGTACTTAGACAAATTTTATACAACTAAGTAATCATTCTTTCCTTATGCGTTGGCCTCTTTACTTTTATTATCCTTTGTCAATTTATTGCAATAATTCTTTTCTTTTCTTTTGCGTTGTTTATTTGCGCTACCATGATGAGTAGTATGCATACCCTTAGAAAAATTTCTTTATACATTGCATTTTCTGCCTAACACTTAGACAATTCATCGCAATCGCTCTACTTTACCTTCTTTATTTCAAGACTCTGCTCAACCTTCTTTTCAAAATATTGACTAAGTGTTTTGTCTTTTCTGTCCAAAACAACGCAATGAGGAGCTTACGAATATATAAATTTGGGGGTGGGGAAGGTCTGAGCAGATGCGGTAATATCAGGCAAATGCATTCATCATTGTAAAAAAAAAAAAAAAACAAAACTCCGCTGTCAATGCAAGGGAAAATACCAACTTGATAAGAGTTAAGTCGTGAAAGGAACCTACTCGTAGTTGGATGTTCACATGACACCCGTGGAAACAAGCCAAAACGAAGGTAGGTTTCCAGGCCCCTCATTGATTTAAATGCGCCGCAACAACCAAAACCAAAGAAACAGTGTCGCAATGATAAAGGAAAGGAAATCGTCCAAGATAGTTTGCCGCAGAAGCAAATCAGTCTACCCTTGGACCCTTTACCTTTAATCATTCGCCCACCAAGCCTGCAAAATGAGCCCCTTTCCGCTCTTTCCGAGCAATTCACAAACCTCCTCCTTGGTCCTGATTCCAACCCCGCATCTCAAGCAATGTCCCCTCGTCATGCATCTCCACCTTACTTTTCACCCCTAGCCCCGCCTGTTGATGACCCACACAGTTTGGGAGCAGGCCCTTCCGCTCAACCTCAAACCAATGCTGGCGATGCATCGATGGCACAACCCACCATCGCATCCCTTGATGTTGCCTTAGCCGATATACGGGTCTTCTTATCTCAACAGCTCACATTCTTCCGCCATGCATTAAAGGAGTTGCAGGAGAGCAACGTAGATTTACGAAGCAAACATGAGTACTTCAATTTCGTAATGGCTTATCTACATGGTCCCATGGTGCCTCCACATCTACAGCAACCTCTGCAATTTCAAGAAGCACCACAACGAGTTCCTCCACAACATCCTCCTCATCAAGAGCCCCTGCCGCAACTCTAAATTTTGGGGTGTACCACATTCTCCATAATTTTGCATTTTTTCTTTGCAGCCATTCAATTTTTTTTTATAGAAAGTTATACCTTGTATTCTTTTTTACATACTTACAATTTTGGGTTGCAATATTTATAATTTGTGTACTTAGAAAAATTTTATACAACTGAGTAATCATTCTTTCCTTATGCGTTGGCCTCTTTACTTTTATCATCCTTTGTCAATTTATTGCAATAATTCTTTTCTTTTTTTTTTTTTTAGCGTTGTTATTTTGCTCTGCCATGATGAGTAGTATGCATACCCTTAGCAAAATTTCTTTATACATTGCATTTTTTGTCTAACACTTAGAAAATTCATCGCAATCGCTCTACTTTACCTCTTTATTTCAAGACTCTGCTCAAACCTTCTTTTTCAAAATATTGACTAAGTGTTTGTCTTTTCTGTCCAAAACAACGCAATGAGGACTTTCGCATCTCTAAATTTGGGGGTGGGGAAGGTCTGAGCAGATGCGGTAATATCAGGAAAATGCGTTCATCATCGTAAAAAAAAGAAAACAAAACTCCGCTGTCAGCGCAAGGGAAAATACCAACTTGATAAAAGTTAAGTCGTGAAAGGAACCTGCTCGTAGTTGGATGTTCACATGACACCCGTGGGAGCAAGCCAAAACGAAGGTAGGTTTCCAGGCCCCTCATTGATTTAAATGTGCCGCAACAACCAAAACCAAAGAAGCAATTCCGCAATGATAAAGGAAAGGAAATCGTCCAAGACAGTTCGCCGCAGAAGCAAACCAGTCTACCCTTGGACCCTTTACCTTTAATCATTCGCCCACCA